>NC_092389.1:59643318-59893223 GCF_030028105.1 Mobula birostris | reverse complement strand
CATCGGGCGGGATGGTGACGTGTTACATCGGAATTGTGACGTGTTCCCCTCCCCTGGGCCCCGTCTCCCTGCCGGTCCCATCCCCGGGAGGGTGGGAGTTTATCTCAGTTACCAGTCCGGGACAGTTTCATTTTACAACGCGGAGACCAAGTCCCATCTCCACACCTTCACTGGGAATAAATTCACGGGGAAACTTTATCCTCTCTTCTGGCCTCGGAATGTAAACCAGTGGCTGAGAATCTGCTCCGGTTCCGCTCCGGGTCTGTAATCGGGTCGGGTCCTGGGACCGGTGTCAGGAGTAAAGTCCCTGTAAATATAAATGTGCGGAGAGTGAAATAAACACGAGATGAGAATTATCGATCCGTTAATTTTAACTCGTTCACCGCATCCGACAACGGAACAGAAACACCGCAGATTCAGCAGCAGCCGCGGGGCGGCGGGTCCTGAGCTCCCCCGGGTCCTAAAGTCCACCTTCACTGAGACAGGTTAAATGGGACAGGTGGGGGCGGTGCTGACTGGGGGAGGGGGGTCAGGGTGAATCTTGGTCAGACCATAACACACAGGAGCAGAATTAGACCGTTCAGCCCATCGACTCCGCCCCGCCATTCCATCATGGCTGATCCCGGATCCCACTCAACCCCATACACCTGCCTTCTCTCCATGTATTTTGATGGCCTGATCGATCAGGAAATGATCAACCTCCGCCTTAAATATACCCACAGCCTTGACCTCCACCGCAGTCTGTGATAGAGTATTCCACAGGGTCACTACTCTCTGGCTAAAAATATTCCTCCTGACCTCTGTTCACAAGGTCCCCTCAATGTTGAGACTGTGTCCTCTAGTCTGGGTATCCCCACCACATGAAACAACCTCTCCACATCCACTCTATCTAGTCCGTTCAACACTCGGTAGGTTTCAATGAGACTCCCCTTTCCTCTCTAAGATATGGGACCCAAAACTCCAAGTACAGCCTAACTTGTGTCTTATAAATGCTCAGCATTATTTCCTTGCTTAAATATTCTATTCCCCTTCAGAGAAAAGCCAGCATTGCATTTCCCTTCTTTATCACAGACTCAAAATATGAAATAACCTTCTGGGACTCTTGCAGGAGAACTCCTAAGTCCCTGGCACCTGTGAATTTTCTGTCTAGTTAAATAATACTGAGTAATATTATTCCTTGGATCAAAATGCATGATCATATATTTCCCAACACTGTATTCAATCTGCCATGTTTTTAACACTTCTTCCAATTTGTCCAAGTCCTGCTGTAATCGTATTGCTTCCTCAGCACTACCTACCCCTGCACCTTTCTTTGCATCATCCACAAACTTTGCCACAAAGCCACCAATTACATTATCTAAATCACTGACAAACAACGTGGCAGTCCCAACACTGACCCCTGAGGAACACCACTAGTCACTGGCAGCCAACCTGAAAAAGCCCTATTTATTCCCACTCGCTGCCTCCTGCCTGTCAGCCATTCCTCTGTCCATGCCAGTATCTTTCCTGTAATGCCATAGGATTTTATTGTGTTCAGCAGCCTCGTGTGTGCTACCTTATCAAAGGCCTTCTGAAAATCCAAGTAAATGATATCCACTGCCTCTCATTTGTCCACCCTCCTCTTCACTTCCTCAAAGACCTCTAAAGGTTTGTTAGGCCCGGTTTTCTTTCACAGAAATCATACTGACATTGACTTATTTTATCATCAGTCTCCAAATACCTTGAAAACTCCTCCTCAAAAAAAGACTACAATACTATCCCAACTACTGCGGTTCGGTTAACTGGCCTATAATTTCCTTTCTTTTGCCTTTCTCCCTTCTGAAATGTGCAATTTTCTATTTTCCAGTCCTCCTGGACCATGCCAGGATCAAGTGATTCTTGAAAGATCGTGACCAATGCATCCATTATCTCTTCAACATCCCTGAGGACTCTGGGATGTAGTCCATCTGGTCCAGATGACTCATCCACCTTAAGACCTTTGAGTTTGTCCAGCACTTTTTCCTTTGTAACAGCAAAGTCACTCAATCCTGTTGTGTCTTCCACAGTGAAGATTGTTGCAAAGTATTCATTAAGTTCATTTGCCATTTCTTCGTCCCCCATCAGCATCATTTTCCAGTCGTCCAATGGCAACTCTCGTCTCCGTTTCACTCCTTATTTAACTGGGAAAAAAAACTCTGAGTGTCCAGCTTTATTTTATTATTGGCTCATTTGCCTCATATTTCATCTTTAACGTTCTTATTGCTTGTTAGTTGCCTTTTTTTGGATTTTCAAAGAATCCAATAATCCAGCATCCCACTCACTTGTGCTACCTTATATGACATTTCCTCAGGTTTTAAACAGTCCCTAACTTCCCTTGTCAGCCACGGGTGCCTACCCCTGCCACTTGAGAACTTCTTCTGTGGGACATGTCTATCCTGCACCTTGTGAGCTATTCCCAGATACTTCAGCCACCTCTGCTCACCGTCCTCCCACCAGTATCCTCCGCCAATTCACCTCTCTCATGCCTCTGTAATTCCCTTTATTCCATTGTGAGACTGATACATGTGACTTAAGCTTCTCCCTATGAAATTGCAGTATGAATTCAATTATATTATGATCACTGCCTCTGATGGGTTCCTTTACTTTAAGCTCCTGAATAAGGTCAGGGTTATTGTACAACACCCAATGAAGGGTGACCTTTCCCCAAGTCGGTCCAAGCACAAGCTGCTCTGAAAAGCCATCTCGTAGGCATTCAACAAGTTCCCTCTCTTGTGATCTGACACCAACCTGATTTTCCCAATCCCCTTGCATATTGAAATCCCTCATTACAATTGTGACATTACCATTATTACATGCCTTTTCCCAGTAAATGCTGTGAATTAGCTTAACGTCACTCCCATCTGGCCCCCAAAGTTCATACTGAGACTGCAATTGATCTTTCAGCCTGATACGCTTCAGGCTGAAATAGTATGTGTTTAACAGTTTCATAATGTCAAAATGTACATGACACAGAATGAAGTTTTGCAATTAGATACAAGGTATAATTAAGCATAGTGTGGACAATTCCAAGTTCTGTCAATATAATTCCTTCCCCCTTCTTGTTTTCAGGCCTTCTTCTATAAACCCAACAGGTTTATGTATTCTGTAAAGGTGTCTGTCCTTGTGTCCATTATCTTACAAGTCTTGCCATAAGCCACTAATTCTTAACCCTTAGCTTCTGATTTGCTAAGTGGAAGGTTGATTTCCACAGCTGAACTTTTAACAGGTGTTTTTGCTAAACAGTCAGCCTGATCATTTCCCTTAACAGTGCGCTGTGCAGGATCCATAATGTGTAGACATATGAACCAAACCTTGTATATGAAATACTGTTTGATGAGTTTCTAAAGGCAAATCTGACCTACTGCTAGAATAACCTGTTTTAAGTCTTATCAAAACCGAAAAGGATTCTGAAGAAATTACAAATTTGCACGGACCAATTTCTTCCACCCACTGTAAGCCTAAAAGGATGACAATGAATTATGCTTCGTTTACTGATTAGTGGCTGGTAAGTCATTTCTTTATCATTACCTGCAATTCAGACACAAAGAAAGAAAACAGCCACACCAACATTCCCAGTTAAATTATCATTTCATCCATCTATAAAATTGGTTACCGTATGATAACTACTTTCATTAATATACCGATGAACCAGCAGACTCTCAGGCAGAACATAATCCTATTGTGTTACCTAAAATCAACTGAAGTCATTGAAAAAACAAGGTGGTGCTACAGAGGAAGCTACAGTGGGACATGTTGTATCATCCAATACACCCATATTCCCAGCTTGATAAGAACCCAGCCACCCAAAACTAAAAACATTCTTCTTGTGATGTTCCCAACAGTCCTCTAGCACACCTTTAACATGATGATATTTCTTTACCTCTCAAATTAATCCAGTATGTTAACAGCAACTTCACCCTCTGTCATTGTGAGGACAATTGTCCCAGTTCAACCAGTAAAGCCGAAACAGGAGACGACCTTTCTGCACCACAACACAATCTTAAAGCCTGTGCTGGTATCACACCCAAACAGAATAAAGTTGAAGATGAAGCTGATCCTTAAGCCACATAGCCAGAATCAAGAACAGATTGAATTAAACAAATATAGAAAATCAACAAAGATTTTCCTGTTGCACCCTAGGATCGCCACACATATAAATTATTTTACTGATAGGGTGCTTCCATGTCAGTTTTTTATCCATCCGCATGTCTGGAAAACTTATGACAGACTATTCCTCAAGAATTTAATCATATAATTTCATATCATGTGCCCACCCATTCCTGCACAGTCCGTCCAAATAAAAAACTCAGATAAATTATGCAATCTCCCCTCATTCCTAATCTCCAAAATTTGATCAAAAGTCCTTCCGTCCATAACATATCATATGTGGTAACAATAGCAAATAATACTGCTATTACAACATCTTTATTTAACTGTGCTTTCCTAATATCATCTTCCAAATCTAAAACTGAATCTAATGTTTTTCTGCCCTTGCAAGATCCACTCTGATAAAATGCTATATCACCTCTCTTTTCCAAAATATAACTCAAGCACTCGATTACCATACATTCCATCAGTTTACATGAATGAGACATTAACGATATAGGCCCAAAACGAGAAGGATCAGACGGGGATCTCCCAGGTTTCAGAACAGGCACAACTGCTGCCATATTGCATGAGGGAAGAAGATGGCCTGATCTCCAAACAGAATTCAAAAATTTAATATTTTCACAAGAGAGAATTACAATTACATATATCACACTTTCCTGGGGTGCCTGACCTGAATTAATAATAGATTTCTTAAATTTCTGCAAAGAAAACTCTACATCAGTGATACTATGACTGGGTTCCAACACATCAGGGTATTTATTCACTGAAAAACATATCCCTACATTGTTTAACTTCTTCACTTAAATGGTCTTGATTTTGAATGACAGCAAATGACCCAGCCAGTAACACAACCTCCCCTGTTTCAGTCACAATCATTTTGCCCTCATTAATCAACACTGGAATAATATGATCATTTCAAATCCCCCCATTTCCTTAACCACATCGCAAACATCTCCAAGTTTAATATCCCTTCAAATATTATCTCAATATAATTCCAGTAAATCACCGCCTTCCTCATCACGGCCTGTGCCCTTCTATTATTAATAGTGTTACTCGGAGACTGATGCATCGTCACATAAAAACTTACATTTCTCCCAATTTGCTTTACCAAACACATTCAAATATATCGGCTTCCAGTCCCCGATATACAGTAAATCCAAACTCAAGCGCGTCAGGACAGAAGGCTGACTGACGTTCATATTAACTAATCACCGTCTGAGTTCTCATTTGACCGACATCCACTGTAGCCACTGAAAGCAGGGGTTAGTGGTGGGTCTGCGCTACGATAGGCTGGTGGAAATCTGCCCCATGTTCCGCCCCTCCTCTTCCGCTCCATGGCCATGGCGAAGTTCAGCGAGTCGCTGTTGTCGATGGTCGCCGAACTCGGCGTCCACAAGGACGGGCGCGGTTCTCCTTCGTCGCCTCAGTCAGTCCGTTCCGGCAAAGCTTGTGGTGGCTGAGGAAAAATGTGTTTGCAGGGAGCGTGCGCGGAGGCGAGGAGTATGACTACAACTCCCAGAAGGCCCCGCTGATTACAGACATTGACACCACACGCTGCCCCGCAAAGCTCACAGTATTGTGAGGGGCCCCACGCACCAGTGGCAGGTATTTCTGGCAATAATACAGAAGGTGCAGGGTCAGTTCATTCCAAAGAGGAAGAAAGATCCGAAGGGGAGTAAGGGGCCACCGTGGCTGACAAGGGAAGTCAAGGACAGTATAAAAATAAAAGAGAAGAATTATAACATAGCAAAAATGAGCGGGAAGCCAGAGGATTGGGAAACTTTTAAAGAGCAACAGAAGATAACTAAAAAGGCAAAACGGGGAGAAAAGATTAGGTTAGCTAGCCAAGAATATAAAGGAGGACGGTAAGAGCTTCTTTAGATATGTGATGAGGAAACAAATAATTCTGACCAAAGTTGGGCCCTTGAAGACAGAAACGGGTGAATTTATTATGGAAACAAAGAAATGGCAGACGAGTTGAACAGGTACTTTGGATCTGTCTTCACTAGGCAAGACACAAACAATCTCCCAGATGTAATAATGGCCAGAGGACCTAAGGTAACGGAGGAACTGAAGGAAATTCACATTAGGCAGAAAATGGTGTTGGATAGACTGATGGGACTGAAGGTTGATAAATCCCCAGGATCGATGGTCTGCATCCCAGAGTACTTAAGGAGGTGGCTCTAGAAATTATGGACGCATTGGTAATCATTTTCCAATGTCCTATAGATTCAGGATCAGTTCCTGTGGATTGGAGGGTAGCTAATGTTATCGCGCTTTTTAAGAAAGGAGGGAGACAGAAAACGGAATTATAGACCAGTTAATCTGACATCAGTGGTGGGGAAGATGCTGGAGTCAATTATAAAAGATGAAATAGCAGCACATTTGGATAGCAGTAACGGGATTGGTCTGAGTCAGCATGGATTTACAAAGGGGAAATCACACTTGACTAATCTTCTGGAATTTTTTGAGGGTGTAGCTATGAAAATGGACAAGGGAGAGCCGGTGGATGTAGTGTACCTGGACTTTCAGAAAGCCTTTGATAAGGTCCCACGTAGGAGATTAGTGGGCAAAATTAGAGCACATTGTATTGGGGGTAGGGTACTGACATGGATAGAAAATTGGTTGGCAGACAGGAAACATAGAGTAGGGATTAACTGGTCCTTTTCAGAATGGCAGGCAGTGACTGGTGGGGTACCGCAAAGCTCGGTGCTGGGACCGCAGCTATTTACAATATACATAAATGATTTAGATGAAGGGATTATAAGTAACATTAGCAAATTTGCAGATGACACAAAGCTGAGTGGCAGTGTGAAATGTGAGGAGGATGTTATGAGAATGCAGGGTGACTTGGACTGGTTGGGTGAGTGGGCAGATGCATGGCTGATGCAGTTTAATGCAGATAAATTTGAGGTTATCCACTTTGGTGGCAAGAACAGGAAGGCAGATTATGTTCTGAATGTTGTCAAGTTCGGAAAAGGGGAAGTACAACAAGATCTGGGTGTTCTTGTACACCAGTCACTGAAAGCAAGCATGCAGGACAGCAGGCAGTGAAGAAAGCTAATGGCATGTTGGCCTTCATAACAAGGGGAATTGAGTATAGGAGCAAAGAGGTCCTTCTGCAGTTGTACAGGGCCCCGGTGAGACTACACCTGGAGTATTGTGTGCAGTTTTGGTCTCCAAATTTGAGGAAGTACATTTTTGCTGCTGAGGGAGTGCAGCGTAGGTTCACAAGGTTAATTCCCGGTATGGCGGGACTGTCATATGTTGAAAGATTGGAGCGACTGGGCTTGTATACACTAGAATTTAGAAGGATGAGAGGGGATCTGATTGAAACATATAAGATTATTAAGGGATTGGACACACTGGAGGCAGGAAACATGTTCCCAATGTTGGGGAGTACAGAACAGGGCCACAGTTTAAGAATAAGGGGTAGGCCATTTAGAACGGGGTTGAGGAAAAACATTTTCACCCAGAGAGCTGTGGATCTGTGGAATGCCCTGCCAATTCTCTGGATGCTTTCAAGAAAGAGTTAGACAGAGCTCTTAATGATAGCGGAGTCAATGGATATGGAGAGAAGGCAGGAATGGGGTACTGATTGTGGATGATCAGCCATGATCATAGTGAATGGTAGTGCTGGCTCGAAGGGCCGAATGGCCTACTCCTGCACCTATTGTCTGTTGCACCCCTCATATAAACTCCTCTCCCTCCTGCCGTCTGGCAAAAGGTACCAAAGCATTCAGGCTCTCATGACCAGAAAACAATCAACTTCCGCCTTAAATATACCCACAGACTTGGCCTCTACCGCAGTCTGTGCAGAGCATTCCACAGATCCAATACTCGCTGGTGAATAAACTTACCTCTGTTTGAAAAGGTGGCCCCTCATTTTTGTGGCTGTGCCCTCTGGATTTTGATAGCCCCACCATCGGAAACATCCTCTCCACATCCACCTTATCTGGTCCTTTCATCATTCAACAGGTTTCAATGAGATCCCCTCTGCATTCTTCAGAATTCCAGGGTGTACATGCTCAAAGTTGCTAAATGCAATATGTTAACCACTTCATTCCCAAAATCATCCTTTTGAACCTCTTTTGGACTCTCTCCAATGACAACACATCCTTTCTGAGATATGGAGCCCAACACTATTGACAATACTCCAAGTGTGGTCTGACTAGAGTGTTATAAAGGCTCAGCATTACCCCCTTGCGGTTATATTCATGGGGCGGGATTGGACAGTATTGATCTACTGAGGGAGCTTGGAATCCGAGTTCACAACTCCAGATACTGGTTCCAGTGTCAGGCAGTAATGTTGCATCTGGAGAATTGCATTCTAATGTAGGAATAATACGGAGGTTTTGGATGGTGAGTGGAAGAGGCTAAACAGGATGCTGCCTGGATAAAGTGAAAATGGACAATCTAGGGATCTAGTTTCTCTGGAGCGGCTGAGGCTGAGGGAGGTCTGACAGATGTTTACAGGAACGTGAGAGGCACAGACAGAGTGGACAACCCGTATTTTGATCTCTGTGGAGGAAATGTCTAATACCTGAGGGCATGCACTTCAGGAGAAAAGAGAAAAAACTACCTCATTGGTCCTTTTTGCACTATTTATGTATTTTGTAATTTAGTGTAAATTTGCATCTTTTCTCGGCACAGCTGCTGTTTAAAAAAAAAACAGTTACAAAAGATGTTAAAAACCTGACTCAGAATTGTAAGGGAGATTTGTGTTTCAAGTTCTGTTTATTATACTCATAGTGACGGGTGTCTGGAATGAATGTCAGGGGTGATGGTGGAGGCAGATGTGATGGAGTCTATTAGATACCACCTGAATGTGTGGAGAATGGAGGGATGTGTTCCTTGTGTAGGCAGAGGGATTGGTTTAGTAAGGCATGAAATGACCGGTTCAGTTGGTTCAGAACAACACAAGGAGCAGAAGGGCCTGTTATGGACAAGTACAGCAAGCAGAGCAGGTAAACTGGATAAAGTGTTCCCAGTCAGAGCACAGACTGTGACGTCAGTGGATATGCCAGCATCACAGTTCTCCCACCAAAGATACTTCACTGCCGGATAAAATGAAGTTTGTGATGTTTATAACCGATGTGGTGAATTTTACTGCTCAGGCATCCCATCCTACTGAGTAAATTAAAATTATTGTGAAAGCTGCAGAAAGGTATCTTGGTGTAACTGGTGTTCTGTGGGAAGCTTTAAATGAAGCTTTAAGCTTTTTGTTGGGTGGCATATCTGTATCCCAGTCTACTCGTGAACATACATAATAGGATTAAAATGTTGCAATGAAATGTGAGAACTCTGATTTATAGTGGTCAAGACTTCAAGAAGTTTACTTCTGATTTGTCAGATTTTTCGGATGTTATATCTATTCAGGAAACCTGCACATTTTAAGTTTTTATTCCTCTATAGGATTATATTGTCGTTCGGCTTGACAGGTTAGTTGGCAGAGGGGTGGTGTTGCCAGTTTTATAAGGAAAAGGGCAGGGTATAGAGTTGTGAATGGGAACAAAATGTATGAGGAACTTGCTGAAGAAGTTCTTCATTCAACAGGTATGTATCAAATTTCTTTTTTTGCTCACACTTTTCACTTCTGATCCCACGATGAGGACTGGTGTGTGTTCCTCGACTTCCCCTTCCTGAATCCACAATCAATTCCTCTGTCTTAATGATGTTGAGATCCAGGTTGTTACTGTGACACCACTCAACTTGCTGATCGATCTCACTCCTGTCCTCCTCCTCGTCACCATCTGAAATTCCACCAACAATAGTTGTGTCATCGGCAAGTTTATAGATGAGCCTGGACACACAGACGTGGTGTAGAGAGAGTAGAGCAGTGGGCTGAGCACGCATCGTTGAGGTGTGTCAGTGTTGATTGTCAGCAAGGAGGAGATGTTATTTCTGATCCACACAGACTGTGGTCTCCTGGTGAGGATCCAGTTGCAGAAGGAGGTACTGAGGCCCAGGGTTTGGAGCTTGTTGATTACAATTGAGGGTCTGATTGTGTTGAACGCTGAGCTGTAATCAGCAGCCTGACTTGTTTATTACTATTGTGGTTCGTTTACCCAATACGGTGACTCCCTCTGAACTTAATGACTACAGACAACTGCCCTCACATCTCATGTGATGAAGGTGCAGGTCCTGACTTTGTCACAACCACGAATTGGACAGCGCAGTAGATACGGCAATTGTGCTTGTGAATTTGCACGTGCCAGGTAATTATTATTTAATCGTGATAGTATTTAACTACATTCTTGTCGTCGTAGTGCTTGTCGAGATTTGGACAGAACATAGCAAAGCTTCGCTGCTGTTTTTCATTCCGCCTTCCCTGAGCCGTTGGACTTTCAAAATCAACTGACTCTGAAGACTAGCGGTATTCGTTTAATGTTTAGATATTCTTTTCGGCCGCAGGCGGCTTCGTTCCCCTCTGAGAGTTTTAGTTAACGGCCCTGTTTGGCCTTTCGTTTATTGTTTAATTTTCCTTTTCTCGAATAAAAGTCTGTGAACTATCGACCTGTTTCAGTGTCTCTCACCCCGCACCTTGGCCATATCCGAACCGTGGTGACAATACGGGGTCCTGGTGACAGCGTACATGGAACACTCTGCACGGGACTGGTCACCCTCCCAGAGTCAGCCTGTGGCATAAAGGGAATGAAGAGAAGATTCCCCAGATTGATTTGGGGGGTGAGGTCATGTCCTCGCAGAGATTACACTGACTGGGCCTGTTTCAAAATTTGAGAAATATGAGACAGTCTGACTGAAACAGACACCGTCTCACAGGGTAGGGGCAAGGATGATGTTTCACCTGGCTGGGGTGGGGAACCAGGTGTCACAGACTCGAAATCTGTGATCACATCAACAGGACTGAGATGAGGAGAAATTTCCTCACTTAGAACGTGATGAATCTTTTCAATTTGCTGCAAAAGGTTTCTAAATTCAAAACGCAAGTCGGGGCTTTGCAATGCTTGTAACATTGCAGGACAGTGGTGCTGAGGTCAAATACCAGGCATGTTCTGAGAGAAGAGCAGAACCGGCACAAGGGTCCGAATGGCCACACTTGCTCCTGGTTCTTATTTTCCGCACCTTGTTCTCCCTTGCACTTCTGCCTGTCAGATTGCACAGGGGAGCAGTGTATTTCTCCAAGGGTTGTAATGTACAATATCAGAGGGCATGTATTAAGTTGAGAAGTGGTTATTTTCAAAGGAGTTATGAGGAGCAAGCTTTTGAAGAGAGTGGTGGGTGCTTGGAATGTCCTGTCTGGGATGGGGATACAGGCAAAAACATAGATCTTTAAGAGACATTTAAATAAGCACATGGATATGAAGGAAATGGAAGGATGCGGACAGAAGAGATTAGTATAATTGACTATTTTATTCCTAATTTAATTGATTCAGCACAACTTTATATACTGAAGGACATGTTTTAAAATGCTATGTTCAATGTAAATCAGCCATGATTGAATGACAGGGCACAATCTTCGCCAAAGGCTTAATTCCTATGTCTTGTGGTCTTGGTGTTGTCTCATCTTGAAGCCATGTAGTCCTTGTGATGAAGGTACACTCAAAACGTAAATGGGAAGAGAGTTCCAAGATATAGGCCTGATGACAGCGATGGAACAGTGACTATTTTTTTGAAGTCCAAATTTTGGAGGACTGATAGATAACCCTTTAAAAAATGAAATTCTTCAGGACTAACATGTGGGAGTAGAAATATAATTTACCTGCCTGCAAAACCTGGTGACAAGATTGAACAATGTTTGTGAAGAAAATCAAAGTTCAAAGTGCATTTATTATTGATGTACAACCCTGAGATTCGCCTTCCCATTGACAGCCACAAAAGGAGGAAACACGGTGGAATTTGTTCAAAGGAAGCATTTAATACCCAACATGCAAAAAAAAAACGTCAAAAAAACTTCTGCCTGCAGAGAAGGATGAATATAAAAGAGTCAACATAAACAGCATATTCAGCAAAAAGATGTACAACTAGGAAACAAGAATAACGAGCTGACTATTTATGTCTGAGAAAACATATTTATTTGATGAGTGGAATTTCTTAACTTGTTCTAATCTAGATCCTTTAGAGCAGGGTTTCCCAAAATTTTCTGATGCCATTGGCCATTACCATTAAGCATGGGCTCTGTGGACTCCAGGCTGAGAACAGTGCTTTAGATACTTGATAAGAGATTAATTTGGTACTGAAGGAAGATGGATCAAGAAGATCACATGGTCTCTTATTGAATAGCTGCGCAAGCTCACTGGATAGGGGAGTCTAGGACAAGAGGGCACGACTTCAGAATTGAAGGACGTCCATTTAGAACAGAGTTGGGGAGAAATTACTTCAGTCAGAGGATGGTAAATCCGTTGAATTTGTTGCCACGAGTGACTGTGGAGGCGAAGTCATTGGGTGGGTTTAAGGTAGAGATAGATAGGCTCTTCATTAGGCAGGGCGTCAGAGGGTATAGGGTGAAGGCATGGGAGTGGGGATACCAGGAAGAATTGGATCCGCCCATGATTGAACGGTGGAGCAGTCTTGATGGGCCGAATGGCCTATTTCTGCTTCTATATCTTATGTTCTTATGTCTAAATAGCCTGCTCTGTTCCGATCTCTCGTGTACCTGTATTCTCATTTCTATTCAGGTATCCTTTCATGTCTCTCTGGAATCCAAAGGTTGCCCAGGAGCCAGGAACAGAAATAGCTTTACAATTAAACCAATTGGTTTGAAAGATTTCATGGGTTCTTTGCCCATTCAGACCTCTGATGCTGGAGGGAATGACGCTCTTGCTGAAATGTTGAGTGTGTCTTCAGGGTCCTGTGCATCGACCTTGATGGTAGCAATCAGACGAAAGCATGTCCTGGGTGATGGGGTCCTTAATGATGGATGGCACTTTTTTTGTGACATCATCTTTTGACTGTGTCCTGGATGCTGTGGAGTCCAGTGTCCATGAAGGAGCTGGCTGAGTTTACAACTTTCTGCAGCATTTTCCGATCCTGTGCAGTGGCCTCTCCACACCAGACAGTGACAAAACCAGTTAGAATGCTCTCCACAGTACATCTGTAGACATTTGCAAGTGTCTTTAGTGACAGACCGATTCCCCTCAATCTCTGAATGAAATATAGCCGATGTTGTGCCTTCATTGTAACTGCATCAATATGTTGGGCCCAGGATAGTTCCTCAGAAGTGACATTTTTGATTCATCGGTTAAATTTGAAGAGACTTGGAAACCATTTATACAACATTTTCATCTGATGTAATTTGACCTTTCCGAATCCTTCTTATCAACTTAAAATATATGAATAGAGGAGCGGAGTTGACGACAGTACTGAACGTGTTCGATTTAAGATATTGGTCTAGCCTTGATTTGGTCCGTTTTCTTTTTTCGGGGGGGGGGGGGGTGTTAGTATTTAGTTTTATTTTATTTTTATTTTTTTGGAGGGGCTTCCTTTGTATTTTTTTTCTTTTTATTTCTTTCTTCTCTATAATTAATTATATTAAGAGTTTGGAAGTCTATGATACCTGTATTATTTGAAATAATTTTTGTACATGCTTATCAACAATAAGATTATTGCAATCTTTCTGTATCAATGTTGTTATTCAGTTTATAATTTTGGAAAATTAATAAAAAGATTTAAGAAGAAAGAAGGAAATAACTTCTTCTGTGGGACATGTCTATCCTGCACCTCGTGAACTATTCCCAGATACTCAGTGACCTCTGCTCAGCGTCATCCCTCCAGTATCCTCCTCCAACTCACCTCTCTCATGCCTCTGTAATTCCCTTTGTTCCATTGTGAGACTGATACGTGTGACTTAGGCTTCTCCCTATGAAATTTCAGCATGATTTTAATTATATTATGATCACTGTCACTGACGGGTTCCTTTACTTTAAGCTCCTGAATAAGGTCAGGGTTATTGTACAACACCCAATGAAGGATGACCTTTCCCCAAGTAGACCCAAGCACAAGCTGCTCTGAAAAGCCGTCTCGTAGTCATTCAACAAATTCCCTCTCTTGTGATCCGACATCAACCTGATTTTCCCAATCCCCTTGCATATTGAAATTCCTCATTACAATTGTGACATTACCATTATTACATGCCTTTTCCCACTAAATGCTGTGAATTAACTGAAAGTCACTCCCAGAACTTAATAAAGTTTTTATCTGAAAATTATCTGCACCCCAAAGATTGCACTGAGACCGCAATTGATTTTTCAGCCTTTTGTGCTTCACACTGAAATAGTACGTGTTTAACAGTTTCATAATGTCAAAATGTACCTGACACAGAATGAAGTTTTCCAATTAGATACAAGGTATAATTAAGCATAGTGTGGACAATTCCAAGTTGTGTCAATATAATTCCTTCCCTTCTTGTTTTCAGGCCTTCTTCTATAAACCCAACAGGTTTATGTATTCTGTAAAGGTGTCTCTCCTTATGTCTATTGTCCTACAAGCCTTGCCAGAAGCCACTAATTCTTAACCCTTAGCTTCTGATTTGCTAAGTGGGAAGGTCTATATCCATAGTTGAACTTTTAACAGATTTTTTTGCTAAACAGTCATCCTGATCATTTCCCTCAACAGTATCATGTGCACGGTCCATAATGTGCAGACATATGAACCAAACTTTGTGTATGAAATACTGTTTGACGAGTTTCTAACAGCAAATCTGACCTACTGCTAGAATGACCTGTTTTAAGTCTTATCAAAACCGAAAAGGATTCTGAACAAATTACAAATTTGCAAGGACCAATTTCCTCCACCCACTGTAAGCCTAAAAGGATGTCAATGAATTATGCTTCATGTACTGATTAGTGGCTGGCAAGTTATTTCTTTATCATTACCTGCAATTCAGACACAAAAAACGAAAACAGCCACACCAACATTCCCAGTTAAATTATCGTTTCATCCATCTGTAAAAATGGTTACCGTATGATAATAACTTTCATTAATATACCGATGAACCAGCAGACTCTCAGGAAGAACATAATCATATTGTGTTACCTAAAATCAACCGAAGTTATTGGAAAAAACAAGGTGGTGCTACAGAGAAAGCTACAGTCGGACATGTTGTATCATCCAATACACCCATATTCCCAGCTTGATAAGAACCCAGCCACCCAAAACTAAAAACATTCTTCTTGTGATGTTCTCAACAGTCCTCTAGCACACCTTTAACATGATGATATTTCCTCTCCCCTCAAATTAATCCAGTATGTTAACAGCAACTTCACACTCTGTCATTCTGAGGACAATTGTCCCATTTCAACCAGTAAACCCGAAACAGGAGACGACCTTACTGCACCACAACACAATCTTAAAGCCTGTGCTGGTATCACATCCAAACATAATAAAGTTGAAGATGAAACTGATCCTTAAGCCACACAGCCAGAATCAAGAACAGATCGAATTAAACGAATATAAACGATCAACAAAGATTTTCGTGTTACACCCAAGAATACCCACACATATAAATTATTTTACTGATATGGTGCTTCCATGACAGTTTATTATCCATCTACATGCCTGGAAAACTTACCAATGACAATTCCTCAAGAGTTTAATCATATAACTTCAAATCATGTGTAGGTCCATTAATCCTGTTTGTAAAACACATAATGTGTTTTACTGTTACTGACTGAAACCTTAAAATCTTCATCCATTTCCCCACTGTTTGACCTATTAATTGTAAATTGCATCCTATTTACAGAAAAATTGAAATACCACCTCTAATCTATAAAGTTACATCATTTGCGTATAGTGATTTACCTACCAGAGTACCTATCTCCGAGAAAATAACATTAATCGTAATATTAAATAATAAAGGACTACAAGTACTGCCTTGTGGGGTCCCATTCTCTATCTCATAGAAACACAAACATAATGTGCCCACCCATTCCTGCACAGTCAGTCCAAATAAAAAAACTCAGATAAATTATGCAATCTCTCCTCATCCCTAATTTCCAAAATTTAATCAAAAGTCCTTCCGTCCATAACATATCATATGCGTTTACAATAGTAAATAATACAGCTATTACAACATCTTTATTTAACTGTGCTTACCTAATATCATCTTCCAAATCTAAAACTGAATCTAATGTTATTCTGCCCTTCCAAAATCCACTCTGATAAAATGCTATATCACCTCTTTTTTCCAAAATATATCTCAAGCACTCGATTACCATACATTCTGTCAGTTTACAAAAATGAGACATTAACGATACAAGCCTATAACTAGAAGGATTAGACGGGGATCTCCCAGTTTTCAGAACAGACACAATTGCTGCCATATTCCATGACGGAGGAAAATGGCCCAACCTCCAACCACAATTCAAAAATTTAATATTTTCATAAGAGAGAATTACAATTACATATATCACCCTTTCCTGGGGCACCTGACCTGAATTAATAATAGACTTCTTAAATTCCTACAAAGAAAACTCTACATCAGTGATACGATGACTGGGTTCCAACACATCAGGGTAGTTATTTACAGAAAAAAGACATATCCCTACATTATTTGACTTCTTCACTTAAATGGTCTTAATTATAAATGACAGTAAATGACCCAGCCAGTAACACAACCTACCTTGTTTCAGTCACAATCATTTTGCCCTCATTAATCAACACTGGCATAATATGATCATTTCGAATCTTTCCATTTCCTTAACCACATCGCAAACATCTGCAAGCTTAATATCGCTTCAAATATTATCTCAATATAATTCCATTAAATCACCGCCTTCCTCACCACGGCCTGTTCTCTTCTATTCTTAATAATGTTACTCGGAGACTGATGCATCATCACATAAAATCTTACATTTCTCCCGATTTGCATTACCAAATACTACAAATATATCGGCTTCCTGTCCCCGATATACAGCAAATCCAAACTCAAGTACGTCAAGATAGGAAGGCTGACTGACGTTCATATTAACTAATCACCGTCTGAGTTCTCATTTGACCGACAGGCACTGTAGCCACTGACAGCAGGGGTTAGTGGAGGGACTGAGCTACGATAGGCTGATGGAAATCAGCCCCATGTTCGCCCCTGCTCTTCCGCTCCATCGCCATGGCGAAGTTCAGCGAGTCGTTGCTGTCGATGGTCGCCGGACTCGGCGTCCACAGGGACGGGCGCGGTTCTCCTTCGTCGCCTCAGTGAGTCCGTTCCGGCAAAGCTTGTGGGGGCTGAGGAAAAACGACTTTGCAGCGTGCGAGGAGGCGAGCTATATGACTACAACTCCCAGAAGGCCCCGCTGATTACAGACATTTACACCACACGCTGCCCCGCAAAGCTAACAGTATTGTGAAGGGTCCCACGCACCAGTGGCAGGTATTTCTGGGAATAATACAGAAGGTGCAGGGTCAGTTCATTCAAAGAGGAAGAAAGATCCTGAAGGCAGTAAGGGGCGACCGTGGCTGACAAAGGAAGTCAAGGACAGTATAAAAATAAAAGAGAAGAAGTATAACATAGCAAAGATGAGCGGGAAGCCAGAGGATTGTGAAACTTTTAAAGACCAACAGAAGATAACTAAAAAGATAATGCGGGGAGAAAAGATGAGGTAAGCTAGCCAAGAAAATAAAGGAGGATAGTAAAAGCTTCTTTCGGTATGTGAAGAGGGAAAAAATCATTAAGACCAAAGTTGGGTCCTTGAAGACAGAAACGGGTGAATTTATTATGGGAACAAAGAAATGGCAGACGAGTTGAACAGGTACTTTGGACCTATCTTCACTAGGGAAGACACAAACAATCTCACAGATGTAATAATGGCCAGAGGACGTAAGGTAACGGAGGAACTGAAGGAAATTCACATTAGGCAGAAATTGGTGTTGGATAGACTGATGGGACTGAAGGGTGATAAATCCCCAGCGTCTGATGGTCTGCATCCCAGGGTACTTAAAGAGGTGGCTCTAGAAATTGTGGACGCATTGGTAATCATTTTCCAATGTCCTATATATTCAGGATCAGTTCCTGTGGATTGGAGGGTAGCTAATGTTATCACACTTTTTAAGAAAGGAGAGAGAAAGAAAACAGGGAATTATAACCAGTTAACCTGACATCAGTGGTGGGGAAGATGCTGGAGTCAATTATAAAAGATGAAATAGCAGCACATTTGGATAGCAGTGGCAGGATCGGTCCGAGTCAGCATGGATTTACGAAGGGGAAATCATACTTGACTAATCTTCTGGAAGTTTTTGAGGATGTAACTATGAAAATGGACAAGGGAGACCCGTGGATGTAGTGTACCTGGACTTTCAGAAAGCCTTTGATAAAGTCCCACATAGGAGATTAGTGGACAAAATTAGAGCACATGGTATTGAGGGGTAGGGTACTGACATCGATAGAAAATTGGTTGGCAGACAGGAAACGAAAATGGCAGGCAGTGACTGGTGGGGTACCGCAAGGCTTGGTGCTGGGACCGCAGATATTTACAATATACATTAATGATTTAGATGAAGGGATTAAAAGTAACATCAGGAAATTTGCAGATGACACAAAGCTGGGTGGCAGTGTGAAATGTGAGGAGGATGTTATGAGAATGCAGGGTGACTTGGACAGGTTGGGTGTGTGGGTAGATGCATAACAGATGCAGTTCAATGTGCATAAATGTGAGGTTATGCAATTTGGTGGCAAGAACAGGAAGGCAGATTACGCTCTGAATGGTGTCAAGTTAGGAAAACGGGAAGTACAACGAGATCTTGGTGACCTTGTTCACAAGTCACTGGAAGTATTAATGCAGGTATAGCAGACACTGAAGAAAGCTGATGGCATGTTGGCCTTCATAACAAGAGGAGTTCAGTATGGGAGCAAAGAGGTCCTTCTGCAGTTGTATAGGGCCCGGGTGAGACCACACCTCGAGTATTCTGTACAGTTTTGGTCTTCAAATTTGAGGAAGGACATTCTTACTATTGAGGGAGTGCAGCGGAAGTTTCCGAGGTTAATTCCCGGGATGGCGGGATTGTCATATGTTGAAAGATTGGTGGGACTGGGCTTCTATACACTGGAATTTAGAAGGATGAGAGGGGACCTGATTGAAACAGATAAGAGTATTAAGGGATTGGACACGCTAGAGGCAGGAAACATGTTCCCGATTTTGGGGGCGTACAGAACCAGAGGCCACAATTTGAGAATAAAGGGTAGGCCATTTAGAACGGAGTTGAGGAGAAACTTTTTCACCCAGAGAGTTGTGGATCTGTGGAATGCTCTGCCTCAGAAGGCGGTGGAGGCCAATTCTCTGGATGCTTTCAAGAAAGAGTTAGATAGAGCGCTTAATGATAGCGGAGTGAAGGGATATGGGGAGAAGGCAGGAACGGTGTACTGATTGTAGATGATCAGCCATGATCACAGTGAATGGCGGTGCTGGCTGGAAGGGCCGAATGGCCTACTCCTGCACCTATTTTCTGTTGTCTATTGTAACGTCACTAGATGTTTGACTCTTTTCCTCCGCTCCTCCCTGAATTTCCGGGGTGTCACTGTGTAGATTGTGTGGACTATGGGGACATCAAGTGGACAGAACGGAACATGCAACGGAGAGAGTGATGCTTCGTCAAGTCGCTGGGGGACTGCTTCTTGACGCCGACTCTTTTTTTATATTTTACTCGTTTACTGTTATCGAATCCAGTACCCGTGTGCAATGTTGCTTGGGTCTTTTTCCCAGGTCATCACAATTTGCGAAATTTTAAATCTTAACATTAGTAGACAGGAGATATTAAATTCAACGCATCTGCAGAGTGGATATTTTAATTACGAGGAATGAATAACATTTTAAAAATCAGTTTGATTTTCAACATAAACGGCTGTTTTCCAAACCTGGATCAGGGATGAAATGCAAACACGTCCAGGTGTTGTGTCTCTTCCGAGTGACGGCACACTCTGCCACACCGTTTCTGTGAATTCTATCCCCCTCCTCCTCCATTCTGATATGGATCGGTCCCCTTCTCCTCCACAAGCTGCCACCCTCACTTCATTCAGTACGTCAGTCATCCTCTCAGCACCCCTGAGTTAATTTCTGTCCTGATCTAATTTCTGCCGATGGGCCAGAATACATAGGAGGATAAGCTGTCCAGTAGGCCCATCATCTGTTCAGCAATTTCCTCATAGCTAATACAATTTTCCTCGCAGCCGCAATCTCCTGCCCTCACCCCATATCTCTTCATGTCCTGACCATTCAAGAATCTATTTAACTCTGGCTTAAATATACTGCAGATAAAGACTTGACATCCACAGCTTTCTCTGGTAAGAAGTCCACAGATTCACCTTTCTCTAGCTAAATATTGTGCTCCTCATCCTTGTTCTGAAAGAACGCCAATCTATCCTGACGCTGTGTCCTCTGGTCTTAGACTCTCTCCACATCCACGATGAAGGCATTGTACCGTTCGATAGGTTTCAATAAGGTCAACCCCTATTCTTCTCAATTCAAGTTTATAAAGACCAGAACCATCAAACGCTCTTCATATGACAAGTCATTCAATCCTGGAATCATTTGCGTGCACCTCCTTTGAAATTTCTACAGATTCGGCACATCCTTTCTGGGATAAGGGCCCAACCCCGCTCACAATACTCCAAGTGAAGCCTTACCAGTGCTTTGTATCATTCCATCATGTTCGATTGATTTTCCCTTCAGCCCCATTCTCCCGCATTCTCCCTGTAACCTTTGACAACCTTACGCGAGAAGAGATGGGAAGCATTGTTTTTCACGCCACAGCTCCATTTCTGATACCATGCCCTCTCAGTCAGACTGCTACACATGTCCATTTAGGGGTCAACCTGGGGCGTGCTGCGGTTTTAGACTTCTGATTTGGGATGCACTGCGCGTTTTCTGAATGAAAATGCAGTAGTCACCTACTTTGTAACAATGGAAATTGTAGGTATCGGACCAAACTTTAACTGACACCGGTTTTCTATGTTTCAGGCATATTTCTCCAGTTGTCACAGAAATCCCTGGAATGATCCATAGTCCAGTGAATTAGAATAGTATTCTGCCAATGTATAAAAATCATATTGGTTTCACATAGTTCGTTGGCCCAGGTTCTGGTTTTAATCGAAAATCTTGAATACAATTTCTACTGGTGTAGCGATCACATCAGCGCCTATTTGTTGTTTCTTGCCCCGCAAACTGCACTAATTTCGCTGACTTTACTGGAACCAGCAAACTATTAACATTCGCTCACCTGGCTGCAAGACTACAGGCACATGTACCAGACATACAATTAACATAGAAATGCTTTTGGACTCCTTCAATCGAACAGTGTTTTAGCGACAGAGGCGGCCATATAACGTAATCAGACGTTTGACTTCACCCTTCAGCTCCTCCCTGAATTTCTTCTGAGACAGAGTGTAGATACAAGTGTTGGTGCAGGTACAGAGATATTGCAACATGATCCCCGACTGTTGCAGGATATATTTCGAGGTATTCAAATATCTGTCTGCGTAAGAGTAATTCTGAACTTGCCAGTTCATAGTATATACAATATAGGGGATCCACAACAATATGAAATTGGCTGATAGAGCGAACAACAACATTATTGACTTTCTCCGGTTCTCCGCCTCTGGATCATTCTTTTTCTCTCTGCTGTTCCGGAGCCCCCGGCGAACTCTGTTTGCCGCGATAATATGACTGACTGTTAAAGCATTAAAAAGCAGAATCAAGCCAATCGGTAATAAAGGTGCGGTGATAGTGTTAAACAATTGGTACACTTTCCACGCTGGTAAAGTAAAGTAATCCATTCCGAAAATGCATCGCCAGGGTATGTTATCAATGATACGGTAAGGTTCTACAGCGAAGTAGAATGGGACATACTTCGCACAACACGCTAAACCCACAATTAATATCACAATAGTGGCTGTCCTCTCGCTGCAGTACCTTTCCCTCAGCGTCTGACTGCAGATTGCAACGCAGCGATCGAACGTGAAAGCCACCGTGAGCCAAACAGAACAGTCCATTGTTGCGAGCCTCAGTACAAGCGCCACGGCACAAATCGGTGTAATGAGCAAAGAACGGGCATAAACATAAATATTATTGATTTCAGAGAGTACAACAGCAATAATAACACCCATTAAATCAGCTGCTGCCATTCCCACCAGGTAACGGGAGATGCATTTAGAGAGTCCGCAGTTTCCCAGAGACAGGATCACAATCGCAACTAAGTTAACTGCAAGGAAGAAAAGATGGGTTAGGTTCATGCGCACAAACCCTGATCATCCTTAGCTGATATTCATACATAGAAATGTGCTGAATCCGATTGAGAGAACCTCAGACATCTGATCCTATACCGGGTCAGGCAGGCTTCGATTCGGAGAGCGGAAATGCTGTTCGTACGGGCTCCGTCCCTCTCCTTCGATTGGATGATAACGATGGCCCCGAGTAATAGCTGACAACAGGTTCTCCAGTGGGCGCTTATCGACCCGCTCATCAAGACAGACCCATCATTGTAGCTGAGAATGACGAGGGTTTTATACATTGCTGTAATAAAATGGACTCATTGAGACGGTTTCTTCGGAGAAAACATTTCGGGGTGGAGGGATCGCTGAGCTCCATGCATGCTTCCTTGTACAGGTGGCAAATAAACTTAATCCTGTACAGTGCGATGGAGACGCAACATAAAGATTTGTAACTCCTCATGTTATCAGATGGTTGTAAGAATTCAAAATAAATGTCATCTCATCTAATCTTATCGAAACTGAAACCGGCCAAGGAAGGAGCACTTTGTAAAACAGTAAAGTTTCGCACCTTACAGTGGCAATTTCAAAGACATTTTGATTAATAAGTAGAACAAACATCTCTTTACTTGCAGTAAGACAGAGAGGAAAGACCTGTGTGTTGCCGAAACAAAAACGGGGAATTTGCAGAGAGAGCGATGATAAAGATTTTTTTTCCATTTTAGTAAACGTTTGAGTTTTTATGTTGGTGCAGAATCTGATTTAGAACAATATGTGCTGGTAAAGTTCGAAGGTTCAAAGGACAAATTTAATGTCAGAGAAATTTATACAATATACATACTGAAATGCTTTTTCTTCGCAAACATCCACGGAAACCGAGAAGTGCCCCCAAAGAATGAACGACAGTTAAACGTGAGACCTTCAAAGTCCCTTCCAGCTGCAGCCCCCCCCCGTGCATAAGCGGCAGCGAGCAACGATCCCCCCTACCCCACCAGCAAAAAAACAAACGCGCATCGAAACCATCCCCGAGCCCAAGCGTGTGCGAAGCTATAGCAAAGACACACACCAAAGTTACCCCAAAAGCTGCATTTCATCCGACATTCGACAAACCAAATGTTCTCTCCATGAGGTGCTCCCCATTTTCACAGCGAGCGGGAGACATAAAACCAACCCGTTGTTTATAATGTTAAAATTCCGTTTCGTTGCTTTTTGTCGAGCTTTGTGGAAGATCGAATAAGGTAAAATGCCGGAACAGTCTCAATATTAACACTCAGTCAATTGTTAATATTGATGAAATGATCGGAAATAAGGACCGAGTAACAATTCCAGAGAAGAATGAAAGAATAAAATAAAAAAATATATATTTAAACCTGACAGTTTAAGGCTTAAAACATTCATCAGATGAGGCACCATCTGTAACAAATGCTCCAAGAATAAAACACACACATACAGGAGTAGCCACTTCCAGTTACTTACCCGGGATACCAATCGCTGCTAGTACAGGATAGTAAATACTCGCGGTGTAGTAAATTGCCGGATATCCCATTTTCTGTGTGAATTGGTCATCAGTTGCAAATAGTCCAACTGCCGGTAACTGTTGTTGGTTGATTTGCAAGCTCTTATACAGGAGAGGAAAGTGTAAACTGACAGTTAAATCATACCACGTGGATGGTCACATCAGTGACAGTCCACTGAACAAACACTTCAGGTTTGTTTTCATTTATATTAATTGTGTCATCGTACAAAGAAGATCGCTCCCTCGGGGGAAAAAAAAGATTCGTAACATAAGAATTAGTTTCAATTTGTTTACTCACACCTTTAAACGAGAAAGGTGTGCATTTTTTCATGCTTAATGACATAGAGTTTGTGCGTTTCCAATAAAATAATTCTGAGTCTTAATATTTTCACAACGTGCACTCTCACCCTCAAATAATTATCAATTGCAACAACCGGCGAAGCGCATTAAGATGCCAAGGTTAAGGCAGGGCATTTATTTCGGTTGTTCAATTCAATATTTTTTTTCGCGGAACGGGCATGTTCACACCTCCTTCGTGCTTTCAAATTGATTTGTTGCCACAATAATGGTCAATTTGGATGAAAGAGAGCCTGCTAAGGATTAGATTAGTTATCTGTCTCTAAGGCCACCTTCACACCTAAACTGATATGGGTGTAGCGGGGTCATCTGTGATTAATGTAAGAAATCAGCTTTATAAACTGTCAGGGCGTCATGGTCCGGTCCGTGAAGTCCGTATTCCGGTTCACGGTCCGGTCCATAGTTCCTTATTCCTGGGTTTCTGGTTTTCCCCAGTTTCTGTTGTAGGCACATGATTCTCGTTATGGGGCTGAGACATAAATACCTCTGCAAACCAGAGATTCGCTGCTGGACTGTTCTGTTCCCCTCCTTGTCTTTCCCCCCTCGTCTGACTCTCTGCCTAGATACCTCGTCTGACTCTCTGCCTGGATACTTCGCCTGACTCTCTGCCTGCTCACTAGGCCTGGATGCCCCGCCTGTATCGCTGAAGTTTTTTCACCGGAGCAAAACCGGAGCCTTGTTTGATCAAGATAAAGAACTGCCTTTCATTGTTTGGAATTGTCTCTTTATATCCACGCCTGGGCAGGCAGGTCCGGCCGTTAGCCGCTACCTAGTGTTAGGAACTGTCTCTGTGTCCACGCCTTCGCTGGTTGGGTCCTTCCGTTTGCCGCCACTTGTGTTGGGATCCGTCTCTTCATGTTCAGCGATCTGTGTATGAGTCCCTGCCCTACGCCCTGTTCCCAAGGAGGGGTCCCGGCTCTGTGTTCCGTGCTCCCGTCTCTTCTAGTCCAAGGCTCCGTTCTCCTGCAGGCCCTCGTAAAGTCCGTTCCTAGTCCAGTCCTATCCGAGTCCTGTCCAAGTGCTTTTACCTGTCCTTGTGTCTCGCTCTAACCAGCAGGTCCTCACCGAAGCCATGTCCAGTCCTGTAGCCTCGTCTTGTCCTCGCCTAGTTCTGGAGTCCGAGCTCGAGTCAAGTCCCAGGTTCTGGGTCCTTGCCCAGTCTCTGGCTCGGAGTCCATACCCAAGCCTCGAAGTACCCAAGACCCAAGACCCAAGACCCCAAGCCTGTCTCCAAGCCTCAAGCCTCTAGACCCCAGCCTCCAGTCCTGCTGTGATGTCATGTCCTTGCCTGGTTCTGGGGCCCGAGCCTGAGGCAAGACCCCGGTTCTGCATTCTTGTCAAGTCTCTGGCTCGGGGTTCAACACCAGGCTCCTACTTCATAGTTCCTTGTCCGGTTTCCCTGTTTCTTGTCCATGTCGTAGCCGAGGTCCTGCATCCTTGTCCTGTTCGTAGTAGTTCAGTGTCTGTGTCTTGCACTTGGGTCCGTTTCCCAACGTCACAGGGATTGTGACATAGGGTGCTGGAGCAGGGATCCAGTCGCAGACCCAGTGCTGTGAACACAGTGATACTAATTGAATAGCAAATCCCGAGGTGCAAACAAAGTCGGTGTAAATGTTCAGTCAGAGACCAACACATCCAGAGAAATGCAAAAAACAGAATCAAGAAAGAGGCAGGGTCGATATTCAGACGGACAGAGTACAGATAGGAATGCTGGAAAGGTTGATTAAAATTCACTAGCACAATCCAGCAGGAAACATGTGAAAACACAGAACTAAAATACACCGATCATTAAACAGAAATGTAGATGATAGATTAAGCACAATGAGACAAGCGGCAGCAAAACATGCAATAATGAGGAACAGGAGAGAGAAGGACTACACAGTAATAGAGGCGCCGGAGTAGCGCAAGAGCACCACGAAATAACAGACAGTACACCACATATAATTAAACCATTTAGATTCCTAATTCTTCATTTGACTACACAGTTTGTGAAGAGGCTGCAAAAAAGACAAAAAAGGGGCCGTTTTAATGGAACAGTCTAATGTGCATAAGTTGCAGTTGACTGTTTCCCGTCCGGCGATCTCCCCGGCCTTCGTCGGATCATGACTTTGGTCTGGCGTCTTCTCTCTTATTCTCCCGCCGAAGAAAAGACCATTACATTAGCAGTGAAACCTTTCCGAGGGTGTTAAACTCTCCCGCACCAAATGTAGTCATGTTCTCATGATATTAAGATAATTTACCAGCACTTCGTACTAAGCACAAAGTCCAACCCAGGACTAAAAGCCAGTTATGTAGCTCCCAAAGGCGATAGGTGTCACACTTTGTTGCTCCGGTGCTGCATCGGACAGCCTATCCGGTGGTCTCCTAATTCTTTGAGACCTCCCTCGCTCCTTATCTACTTCTTCAGGTTCAAACATTCCTTAGGATACTTTTGCTCTACATGGCGAGGCATTGTAGACTATCACTCGTGCCCTCCTGCAAGTCGGACCCCACTGTTCCTTGGTTCATCCCCGCTTCATCCCTTGCAGGGCCAGCTGAATCACAATCTATACACAGATAGAATCCACCCTCCCCTCACCCCCCGTCCCTGCTTTCATCTGATACCGTGAGAATAATCAGTGGGGAATTAGCAAAAGGCAGCATACATCATCGAACATCGAACATAGAACACAGAATAGTACAACACAGTACAGGCCGTTCGGCCCACATGTTGTGCCGACCCTCAAACCCTGCCTCCCATAAAAGCCCCCACCTTAAATTCCCCCATATACCTGTCTAGTAGTCTCTTAAACTTCAGTAGTGTATCTGCCTCCACCACTGACTCAGGCAGTGCATTCCACGCACCAACCACTCTCTGAGTAAAAAACCTTCCTCTAATATCCTCCTTGAACTTCCCACCCCTTACCTTAAAGCCATGTCCTCTTGTATTGAGCAGTGGTGCCCTGGGGAAGAGGCGCTGGATATCCACTCTGTCTATTCCTCTTATTATCTTGTACACCTCTATCATGTCTCCTCTCATCCTTCTCTCCAAAGAGTAAAGCCCTAGCTCCCTTCATCAAACCCCCATTTCCTCATCCTCAGAGTCCGTATCCTATTCGGGGGAGGGGCCGGTCTAATCGCCCCCGCTGTTGGTTCTTCTGTCGCCCCGCGTCGCCGCTGAGTCCTGCTACTAGGAGTATGCTCAAAGTCGGTTTCGAGTCAACCCGCACTTCTTGTCCCAGAGGCAGAGGGTGGTTCCAATGGAGAATCTTGACAGAACGATTCCAGTCCACTAGTTTCTCCGGGAATCTGGTAGGTTTGCTCCCTAGGTAACCCAAAATTCCTTATGAAGACTCGATGTCTTGGCATGAGTTGGGAGAAACGAAACTTTTCATCATACCTCCTCTTATTTCCTTGATTCTGCTTGGCAGCTGCGACTTCAGCTAATTCGTAAGCCTCTTTCAGCTCCCTCCTCCTAGCAGACACATACTTCAGATAAGTCTTCAGTAGTAGGTTGTCCTTGTCGGTCCCCAAACAAAAGTCAATCGGCAAGCTTGTCTCGCACCCAAACATCAGATAATATAGCAAGTACCCTGTAGCTTCATTTGGTGTAGAATTATAAATATGAACCAGATGCTGATTATGTTGACTCCACCTGTTCGGTGGTAGGTCTTCTTCCCCGGTCCCAACACAAGGGTCAATGGACACATCGCCTCTTGCCCAAACATGAGATAATATGGCGAGTACCCGGTAGCTTCTTTTCGTGTACAGTTGTAGCTGTGGACCAGATGTCCAATATATTCGGTTCACTTGTCCTTCTTGCTGATTTGCAAGGTTCAGAGCACGTCTGGGAAGGTCCGATTAGACCTGTCGGGCTGGGGATCACGCTGCGGACAATAAGGCGTCGTCCTCTGATTCTTGACTCCGTGCTTGCCGAGTAACTCATGTGTCAGCCTCCTCTCGCAGTCCCGACTCTGATCATTATGTATCCGCCTGGGGAAGCCATAATAAATGAAATGCTTCTTCCCCCCACTAACACTTTGGTCACCGTGAACGTCCTGTGATCCATGGTCGGGAAAGCTTACGCATATCTGCGTTAGTGATACGTCATGACTAAACATTCGCTTTGTTGCTGGCATCTGCGTCTATTGATAGCAAATCCATACATACCAGTTCAAGGGGTCCGACACTCTGCAAGTGAGACAACGGAGTGGTCCTCGTAGACAGCGTCTTCCTCCGTATGTATCCAATGAACGACTTGCAGTATTCCTGGAACACCGGCTTCATTCGGGGCTAGTAGAACCGATCTCTGAGTAATCCATAGATCTTTTCCGCCTCCAAATGTCCAGAATAATCAACAACTGACTTCAACGCAATCCTCCAATACTTCTCAGGCAGAACCAACTGAGAACGCCGAAACCTGTCCGGAAGTGACTTTACCCGATACAGGATGTGGTTCCTCAACACCAATCTGGGCCATTCTCTCAGTAATGGAGGCATCATAGCTTGTTTCGCCTTCTCAGCTTGGCCCGTGTCTCACTCTTCGACCGCTGACCAAAAGGCGCCGAAGCCCAGGTCATCTGACTGAACAACTGACACTTCCCCAGGACTCAATCCCGGTAGCTGGTTTGTCTTCAGAGCAATTAGGTTGCAGTAAACTTGTGGAATGGAGTCATCAGAAGCTCCCAATTGATCTACCGCTCGATCCTGCCCTTGACTTTCCCCTGTCTTCACCGTGATGGATATCTGGCACATGGCTTTCACTCCCGGGACAGGAACGTTCCCACTCCTCGTCCCTGTCCAGCTCTTCATACGAACGTCGCGACAAAGCATCGGCATCAATGTTCCTACCTCCCGGCCGGTACCTCAGGCTGAAATCACAGCAGAAAACGCTGGTAACCACCGATGCCTTATGACATCCAATTTCGCCAAGGTCAGGATAGAAGTTAAGGGATTGTTGTCCGTTGTCACATCAGACCTGGTCCCGTAGATGTAGCCACTCAACTTATCCACAACGGCCCATTTCAACGCCAGTAACTCCAACTTGTGCATGGGGTAGTTTTTTTTCTCAGGGGGCGACAGACGCCGGCTAACAAACGAAACACGTTGCAAACCAGTGTCCTGATCGTGATACAGGACATCCCCTGGAGTATTCTTTGACATATTGCTGGGAATGTACTTCCCACGATTGGCCAGGACATACCTCACTGGGTCTCTTTTGGCGTTTTACCAACGTCTCCTTCTGCTTATGGACAGGGGGTTCATTCTCCGATGGGTTTCCTGTCGTTCAAACTCCAGCTTGAAGTGTCCCTCCACCACATTTATAACAAAAAATACAGGCCGCTGCCCTTCTCGCGCGACACCGGCTGTTAGCAGCCCTCTGCATAGTCCGTCCTCTTAGGGGATCCGCCTCCCTATCAGCTCCATCATTCGTGTGGCCCACACCCACTGATAACAACTGGGACATCTCACTTCTCAACTCTGCCAGTCTCATCTACGACTTCCCTGGAGAGACAATCCGTGGTCATTTCAACGCACGGGACCAGTACCCTGCTGGCGGAGCCCTCCCGCATTCTCAGCCTCCCTTACTTCTCTGATAAGCTCAAAAAATGACGGAGGGGGGCGCGTCGTACGAGACAGTCAGAGACCACAAGCAATCAGGTTCAGGGCCTGGGCGCCTTTCGCTATTTGGTCCATTCTTAATTGATCCACCTCAGTCGTCTGAATCGGCCTTCTGTGCCGCAAGCAACTTAGCTGCCACTCCAGCCGAAAAATATAGGCAGACAGCTTCGCCCCCTTGTCCTGGCAAATGTTTGAAACCCTGCCATAAGCTTCATTAGGCTTCTCGTCGCACCAAACACCTTTCCCAGTGCTTGAAGACGGGCCGCAGAACTGGCAAGTGGGTTTTGTGCCTTCTCGGCTCTCACCACGTCCTGCTAAAACTTTCAACCAATCGCTGTGGTTTTATGTCTTCAGAGCACTGCCACGATTCTAACTACTGGGAGGTCTGCTCCGCCCAAGTCCCTTACTCCTCTTCCCCTTTAGGGATGGGCTTCGTTCCTGAGAAAAGACGGGGCCACCACAGCTGAGAGTTTTTCCATTGATTCAATAGGATAACACTACCAACCCACTCCTCACTGAGACCACGCATTCCACTCGCTATGCACAAATGAGGGAACCCAGTCTTTGATGTTTCCGCACCCGGTTACGCAAGACTCGACTTGCGATTTGGCCCGCTCTCCTAGACTCATCTTTTCCCGGAAAGTATGGACAGTGCACGCCCCACTCCACCTGGGCGCCAATAGTACCAGGCAGCTTCACTGCCGTTGTGTCAGCGCTCATCTGAACTAGAACAAAGTCTGTGCCCGCCATTTTATCAAATCTCCGCCCCACAAACGTAACTTTCCCTACAGCTTTAACACTACTGTAATGTCAAATTAAAAATTCATCAGGAATACGAATATCTATCCCATTAAACCCGCGCGCATTCGTTACTAGTACCACTGTGGATTCAAATCACCGCTCAAACGCGGCAGCGTCCATATCCTCGCATCGTGATCACTTTACCGGACAATAGTTTAGCACAATCTTAAACACACATCCCACTGGTTCAATGCAGCATCGCACAGAACCCAACGAAATCAATCCCGGACGAGCCCTCACAATTGTAACCCTCAGGCTCTTTCGGCTGCGTAGGTCCAGGGAAGACAATCTCTGGTCCTGAAAAACGGGTGAGATTGAGATGCGGGTCCATCGCGAAAGCCCACTGTTTATGTGGATGCTCCGTGATTTAATAGCCTGTAACAAATAAGTACCTCGAAATAATAAACCGTGATGCATACAATTAAAGACTTTAGTTTTATAATTCTGAATTTGGATACTGGGTTCGGGTATCAGCCACATACAGGCATCGCCGAAACAGACTCACTGAGGCGTCGAAGGAGAATCACACCTGTCCTTGGCCGAGGCCGGCGACAACCGACAGCAGCAACTTGCTGAAATCAATCATGGCGATGGAGCGGAAGAGGAGCGGCTGAACATGGGGCAGATTTCTACCAGGCTATCATAGCTCAGACTCACCTCTGAACCCTTCTGTCAGTGGCTGAAGTACCTGTCGGTCAAATGAGAACTCACAAGGTGATTAGTTAATGTGAACGTCAGTCAGCCTTCCTGTCTTTATGAGCTTGAGTTTGGATTTACAGCGGGGACAGTAAGACACTTGTAAGAGTTTGACTATTTGATGAAGCAAATTGGGAGAAATTTAAGTTTTTATGTGATGATGCATCAGTCTCCGAGTGACACTATTAACAATAAAAGGGCGCAGGCCGTGGTGAGGAAGGCGGTGATTTACTGGAGGTTACATGGAGATAATTTGAAAGCGATATTAAACTTGGAGATGTTTCGGGTATGATTAAGGAAATATGGTGATTTGTAAGAATCATAAAATTGCAGTGTTGCCGCGTGGCCATGTGTTTAAGGTGTTCGTCTAGTGATTTGAAGGTCGCTACTCCGAGCCTTGGCTGAGGTGAGGCAGCGTGTTGTGTCCTTGAGCAAGACAGTTAACCGTACATTGCTCTGCGACGACACCGGTGCCAAGCTGTATGGGTCCTAATGCCCTTCCCTTGGACATCATCGCTGGCGTGGAGAGGGGAGACTTGCAGCATGGGCAACTGCCGGTTTTCCATACAACCTTGCCCAGGCCTACACCCTGGAAACCTTCCAAGGCGCAAATCCATGGTCTCATGAGACTAACGGATGCCTATAGTTATTTCAGTATTGATTAATGAGGGCAAAATGACAGCTACTGAAATAGCTGGACCATTTGCTGAGATTCATAATCAGGATAATTTAAGTGAAGAAGTTAAACTTTAATTTTTCCATCTCTAGCTCAAGTTTCCTCAGCTTTTCAGCTCCTCTTTATCGAAATTCTCTTATTTTAATTGCCTCTCTTTCAGCCATTTCCGCTTTAAATTTCTCAAACTTTATCTGTTCAAGATGCAGCTGCATTTCCAGTGACTCATTAGAAACCTCCCTAACACCTCCTCATCAAACTCCCACAAACTTACGTAATACTCAGTGATTTTTCTCTGAATTATGAGCTTAGTTGTACCCTTTGTAATACCTTTAAGGTTTAACCTTGTAGCAACCTCTGACACCTCAGGTTTTCTGGCATTCACTAAAACTTCCGGGTTTGGTGTTTCCATAAACTAGTCAACATCTATTGCTGCTGAATACCACTCACACCCCAATCAAACAAAAGAATCAGGTATATTCCCTTTTCCAAATCAGGTTTGATAATTAAACAAGCACTTAAACTCAAAATCGGAACATATCCGTACGAGTCCCCAATTAATGTCACGTGATCGGCAACACTGAATATATCGGGTCAGGATTTATCAACAAACAAGCATTTATTAAACCCTGATAAACAATGAAAAACACCGAAAACCCTAACCGGAAGTAAATGGCTATGCGGCCTTTCAGTGAACCGCTGCTCAGTACTAGTTCTTAAAGCGATAAATGCGAAACCAGTTCTTAAAGCAATAAATTCAAACACAGTTCCTCGAATGGTAAATTTTGAAGTCCAAGAGATTTATATAGTCAATTAGGAGAGACTTTCATGAAGTAACGAATTCCTCGAAGACACGACGTAACTGCCACTCCCAGTCGGATCCTGTCTCGTCCACAGGATTCACGACGACGGAAATAAAACGGTTTTAAAGGCACTGAACATCCTCCTCCGTAGAATAGATCCCGCACAGCCTTTTTAGCAGAGGCTATCTCATGCAGATCACTCTTTATTGAACAAATTCAATAATGGTCCATCCTTTCCAAACCAGTCGAACGTCTCCTTCAGGGTCCCGTCTTCACTCTCCAATGTTACTGAAAAGATACATTAACAAATCTGGCAGCGATTAGTCAAATTGCCGGCTCAGACTGCTGTACCTTACACTAAAACATAAAACCCCGTTTAAAAATCAAAACTGCGTCATAATGCAAATGAGCAGCGGAGCGGAGTATCTCATTGACGTCCTAACTGGAAAACTAACTGCATCATCAGGTGTCTTCCCTTTTATACCCGTGGTGAACATGTCATCATGTGACCTCACATCGGCGTGAAAATTACATCAGGTGACCTCCAAAAGACCATTGCATCATTCTCACAAGAAAATCAGAAGATCTCCTTGAGGTATGTTGCAATTGGACATGGCATCAAAGCTGATGGGGAAAAGGCCTGGAGAAGGGTTTGAGCAGGAGAAAGAAAGGATAAGTCATAACTGAATGTTGGACAAGTCTCGATGGGCCGACTGGCCTAGTTCTGCTCCTATATCTTAAAGTTATATGGTCTTCTGTTATCAGAAAGGCAACATGGGTTCAGAAAGGGTAAATCATTTTTTTACCGATATGTTGCAGGTCTATGACGGAGAAACTAAAATTTATGATAACAACAAAGATGAGATATCATTTACCTGGACTTCAGAAGGATTTTGAGAAGGTACCCCAGAAGAGGTTAATATTCAAATTACAGGAGGTAAGCATTCAGGGTATGGGGTGTGAATGTGTGCAGAATTGCCTCAAAAACAGAAAGGAAAGATTAATGGTGAAAGGATCATTTTCACACTCGGAAGATGTTAAAAGTGAGGGTCCACAAGAATCATTTTTGGGGCTGCTGCTGTCTTTATTTACATTAATGATTTGGATAAGCACAGAACTAATAAACCAGCTAAGTCTGAAGACGACATAAAATTAGAGAGATGGGCTGATAACATTCAGGCAGCAGAATACCGGTGGATCTAAACAAAATCCTGATGCGGGCAGATAAATGACAGGTGAAATTTAATGTAAGAAAATGTAAAATGTTACATATAGGAAGTGGAAGTATTAGATATAAATATACAATTGGGGTCTTGTGTAAGAAAGTGCATTGTATGAGAAGGATTTGAGTCTCCTGGAAGACATTACTATCAACATCTAGGCAATGCACTGAAGCAATTAGGAAGGCGAATATAATTTTGGGCTATGTAATGCGCTCAGAGGAGTTCAGAGCTTGAGACATCTCCTTAAGCTGTTTCATGCACTTGTGAGGCCACGCCTTGAGAGCTGTGTACAATTCTGATCTCTATATTTTGTAAGGGATGTGAAGGCACTGGTAAGAGATCAGAGAAGGGCGACTATTCTCATTGCAGGACTGCAGGGTGTGAGCTATGCAGAAATGATTAACAGAATTAAATCTATTTGGCCTCAGTTGACATATAATGAGAGGAAATATGATAGAAGTGTTCAGAATCATTAAGGGTAGATGTAAGTAGGATGCCAAGTGCTACTTCAAAATTAATCCATCAACAAGGAAACGTGGAGACGGATTAAAGGGAGATTTCAGACTGGCATCAGAAAACAATTCTTACAGACTGATATGACAGATACACAATGAACTCAACATTCTCACACAGAAGTATAGACTGACAGGTGCAGAGTGAACCCCACTCTCACACTGTATCGGAGACTGACAGGTACAGAATGAACCCCACTCTCACACTGTATCGGAGACTGACAGGTACAGAATGAACCCCACTCTCACACTGTATCGGAGACTAACAGGTACAGAATGAACCCCACTCTCACACTGTATCGGAGACTAACAGGTACAGAATGAACCCCACTCTCACACTGTATCGGAGACTAACAGGTACAGAATGAACCCCAATCTCGCACTGTATCGGAGACTAACAGGTACAGAATGAATTCCACACTCTCACAATGTATCGGAGACTGACAGGTACAGAATGAACCCCACTCTCACACTGTATCGGAGACTAACAGGTACAGAATGAACCCCATTCTCACACTGTATCGGAGACTGACAGGTACAGAATGAACCCCACTCTCACACTGTATCGGAGACTAACAGGTACAGAATGAACCCCACTCTCGCACTGTATCGGAGACTGACAGGTACAGAATGAACCCCACTCTCGCACTGTATCGGAGACTGACAGGTACAGAATGAACCCCAATCTCGCACTGTATCGGAGACTAACAGGTACAGAATGAACTCCACACTCTCACAATGTATCGGAGACTGACAGGTACAGAATGAACCCCACTCTCACACTGTATCGGAGACTAACAGGTACAGAATGAACCCCATTCTCACACTGTATCGGAGACTGACAGGTACAGAATGAACCCCACTCTCACACTGTATCGGAGACTGACAGGTACAGAATGAACCCCACTCTCACACTGTATCGGAGACTGACAGGTGCAGAGTGAACCCCACTCTCACACTGTATCGAAGACTGACAGGTACAGAATGAACCCCACTCTCACACTGTATCGGAGACTGACAGGTACTGAATGAACCCCACTCTCACACTGTATCGGAGACTGACAGGTACAGAATGAACCCCACTCTCACACTGTATCGGAGACTAACAGGTACAGAATGAACCCCACTCTCACACTGTATCGGAGACTAACAGGTACAGAATGAACCCCACTCTCACACTGTATCGGAGACTAACAGGTACAGAATGAACCCCAATCTCGCACTGTATCGGAGACTAACAGGTACAGAATGAACTCCACACTCTCACAATGTATCGGAGACTGACAGGTACAGAATGAACCCCACTCTCGCACTGTATCGGAGACTGACAGGTACAGAATGAACCCCAATCTCGCACTGTATCGGAGACTAACAGGTACAGAATGAACTCCACACTCTCACAATGTATCGGAGACTGACAGGTACAGAATGAACCCCACTCTCACACTGTATCGGAGACTAACAGGTACAGAATGAACCCCATTCTCACACTGTATCGGAGACTGACAGGTACAGAATGAACCCCACTCTCACACTGTATCGGAGACTGACAGGTACAGAATGAACCCCACTCTCGCACTGTATCGGAGACTGACAGGTACAGAATGAACCCCACTCTCGCACTGTATCGGAGACTGACAGGTACAGAATGAACCCCACTCTCGTACTGTATCGGAGACTGACAGGTACAGAATGAACCCCACTCTCGCACTGTATCGGAGACTAACAGGTACAGAATGAACCCCACTCTCGCACTGTAGCATAAACTGACGGGCACAGAATGAACCCCACTCTCTCAGAATCAGAATGAGAATCAGGGTTATTTTCACCAGCATGTGATCTGAAATTTATTAACTTACTAGCAGCAGTTCAATGCAATTCTATCCGTGCCGGGTTGAGCGCTGAGCTAGCCACTGGGTCTCGTGAAAAAAAAAGCAAGGGTCGAGTCAGGAACGTTCATACCGCGACCAGGTTAATCCGAAAGGAGACCAATCCTAACACTACGCGCCAGACAAGAATGGCTGACTCTCTGGTGTGACAAGCTGTGAAATGAAATGCAATAGAATATTTAGAACAGAAAGAAAGAAAGTAATAATAATAAGGAATATAAACAAATAATAATAATTCTAAATAAAAATATAGATCAATTACCGTATAAGTATATTCAATGATATAAAAACGTGCAAAATCAGAAATACCGTATATTATAAACGTGGGAGGTATTGTCCAAAGATTTCATGTCCATTTAGGAACCGAATGGCAGAGGGTAAGAAGCTGTCCGTCAATCACTGATGTGTGACTTCAGGCTTCTGTACCTCCTACCCGATGGTAACAGTGAGAAAGGGGCATGCCTTGGGTGCTGGGAGTCCTTAATAATGGACGTTGCTTTTCTGAGACACCGCTCCCTAAAGATGTCCTGGGTACTTTGTAGGCTAGTGCCCAAGATGGAGTCGACTAGTTTTACGGCCCTCTGCAGCTTCTTTCGGTCCTGTGCCGTATCACACTGCATCATAGACTGACAGGTACAGAGTGAACCCCACACTCTTCATATAACCATATAACAATTCCAGCACGGAAACAGGCCTTGTCGGCCTTTCTAGTCCGTGCCGAACTCCTACTCTCACCTAGCCCTACCGACCTGCACTCGGTCCATGACCCTCCATTCCTTTCCTGTCCATATGTCTACCCAATTTAACTTTAAACGACAACATCGAACCGGCCTCAACCACCTGCTGGAAGTTCGTTACACACAGCCACAACGGTCTGAGTAAAGAAGTCCCCCCTCATGTTACCCCGAAACGTTCGCCCTTTAACTCTCAACTCATGTCCTCTTGTTTGAATCTCCACCACTCTCAATGGAAAATGCCTATCCACGTCAACTCTATCAATCCCCTTCATAACTTTAAACACCTCTATCAAGTCCCCTCTCAACCTACTACGCTGCAAAGAATAAAGACCCAACTTGTTCAACCTTTCTCTGTAACTTAGGAGATGAAACCCAGGCAATATTTTAGTAAACCGCCCCTGTACTCTCTCAATTTTATTGACATCTTTCCTATAATTCGGTGACCAGACCTGTACACAATACTCAAAATTTGGCCTTACCAATGCCCTACACAATTTCAACATTACATCCCTACTCCTATACTCAATGCACTGATTTATAAAGGCCAGCATACCAAAAGCTTTCTTCGCCATCCTATCCACATGAGATTCCACCTTCAGGGAACTATGCACCATTATTCCTAGATCCCTCTGTTCTACAGCATTCTTCCATGCCCTACCATTTACCATGTATGCCCTATTTTGATTAGTCCTACCAAAATGTAGCACCTCACACTTTCCAGCATTAAACTCCATCTGCCATCTTTCAGCCCACTCTTCTAATTGGCCTAAATTTTTATGCAAGCTTTGAAAACCTACTTCATTATCCACAACGCCAGCTATCGTAGTATCATCTGCATATTTACTAATCCAATTTACCACCCCATCATCCAGATCATTAATATATATGACAAACAACACTGGACCCAGTACAGATCCATGAGGCACACCGCTACACACCGTTCTCCAATCTGACGCACAGTTATCCACCACTACTCTCTGGCGTCTCCCATCCAGCCACAGCTGAATCCTCTCTCACACTGCATCATAGACTGAGAGGTATAAAATTAACCCCACACTCTCATACTGTATGATAGACTGACAGGTACAGAATGAACTCCACACTCTAACACTATCATAGATTGACAGGTACAGAATGAACCCCACTCTCTCACATTGTAACAGAGACTCAGAGATACAGGAGTAACACCACAATCCTGCAATCTATACATCTGTTTCTGGCTGTCTCTCTGCCTGCTTGACTTATCCATTTGTCAGTTTGCCTATCGGCCTCTCTCCTTCTCTCTCTCTCTCTCTCTCTCTCTCTCTCTCTCTCTCCCTCTCTCGCTCTCTCTCTCTCTCTCTCTCTCGCTCCCTCTTTCTCTCTCTGTCATCTACCGTGTTATCTCACGATTGTCTTTCTCTCGTTCACTTCCAGCCATCCTGCATCATTCATCACCCTGTTTCGAGTATATTTCTTTATTATTTAACCAGTTTGCCCATTCCTTTGCAGACTGAAATATTTATTCTCAATTTCTTTTGACCTTTGACTGATTTAAGATACCCATTAAAGATTGTTACATCAGCAACGTGACACACAAAATGCTGGAGGAACTCAGCAGAGTTTCTTGTTTTGCCCTGGATTGCCAACATCTTCAGATTTTCTCGTCTTTGTACATTAGCAACGTGCTCATTTTACCGTTTCCATCCTGATCTCGGTCTCTCTATTGTATCTTTGTTCGAATCTGTGTTTGTGTATTTCAAATTGTATTGACTTCATTACGTACAGGCTTTATATACATGAGAAGTAAAAATCTGTGTTTTTTCTCTGTCTAAATTTGCAATGTGCAATTTATAGTGACTTACAATAAACAGTATGTACAATAGGACAGTCACTATAAGATAGGAATACATTTGTGCAATTCTCTCTCTCTCTCTCTCTCTCTCTCTCTCTCACTCTGTGTGAGTGTGTGTGTGTGTGTGAGTGTGTGTGTCACCAGGAAGAAGCTGAAGGACTGAAGGACAGTTCAAAATGGGAAACTGCAGGGACAGAGGTAGGGGTCGGTCATTGTCGCTGGTCTCCGTTCAGAGATGAATAATTAGCCAACAAAAAGATGAAATCTGTAATGGTAGCTGCTTCGTGACAAAGCTCAGTCTTTGAAAGTAAATCTACCGGCCGATTTCCACCGGAGACGCTGCTGAGGAAATGCCAAAGAACTTTGATGTATTTGTCTCCAATCGCCGCAATATTTACAATAGAGACAATGGTATTGAATTAAAGTGTTTGTTCAAAGGTCTGTAACTGAGAAAGTTGGTGAGGTGTATACCCGCGTCTCCGGAGACAGATCCTCTGTATAAATCAGGGCCGCGTGGAATGGATCAGCTGTCTGCCGGAGCTGGGAGTACAGGAGCAACAGAGATCACAGCTGCTCACTGGAATGGTGTATCCAGTCATCTGGCGAATACAAGGCGTTTACTATCCATTTATTTCTGCCTTTGGAATTCCCGGTAAGCCGCAGTGTCAGCTGCCGTGGGTGGATGTTGAAGTTTAATCCCAATGACGTGATTGATTCTGCCGCTGGTTTAAACTCTCACATTCCTGTCCCGGTATTCCGCATTTCAGGAATGGAGTGGAAACACCGGGACTACAGATGCTGGGATTTCTATCTGAAAGCAAACCGCTGCAGGAAATCAGCCAATCAGCCACTTTCTGTGAGACTGAGCGGGTCAGGCAGCGTTCTTCCAGCGGTTTGTGTTTCATAATGAGATGCATTTGCAAATATTGTGTTTATACAGCCGGCCGAGCTTATGCCAATTGATCGTCTGCATTTGAATGTGAGTGATTGTCCACTTCGGAGCACCCATCAATCCAATGGATTTTTAGTAAATGTCTGCGATATGACTGAAGAGAAAGCAGATGATGGACAACACAGTGAAGTCGATGCTGTCAATTAACACAACCGACGCTTGCTTCATAGTTATCAATACTGTGAAATGTATTCTATTATATCTACACCTGGCACCGTTACAGACATCTGACTCCGGCACCGAGTTCGCTGCTGGACGTTGAATTCCTCTCCCCTGCTTCCCTGTGATGGGTTCAGTGGGAGGCGTCATGTCTGTCTGTGAGGTTGTGTCAGTCTGCACAGTACCTGTTCGAATCAGTCAGTGTTCTGTTGTAAAGTCAGTGAGGTGGTAAATGCTGGAACAGGAAACAAACTCTGGGAATGCTGGAAACACTGAGCCCCAAGCAGCTTTTATGGGAAGAGAAACCAGTTAACACTCGTGTCCGGGGTCTCTCTCAGAACAATCCTGCGGAGAGATACTTTAACTGTTTCCAAAAAAATATTCTGTTTCGCCTGGGTGAGTGTTTCCAGCATTTCCTGTTTTCGTTCCGTCCTTCGGCTCTTCTGTCCCTGACCAGGATCGCCATGGAAGTTGTTGATGGTTTAACGGAAGAATCCCGCCATCAGCGTCCGGGTTTATTCATTTCATCAGGATTAGACGCGGAAAGGGCCGGCAGAAAATGTTCCATCCAGTATTGACCCTGAGGAGGTAGTTACCCAGTTTTATCTTTCCGCTGTCTCTTCACATTTCGCTCATCAGTAAGGAATCTGTATTCAGACCATATTGACATTATTTTACAGTATGAACTCCTTCTCTCTCTCCGCCAGCTCTATGCCCTCTCTCAATCTTCCCACCGTTAAATACAACAATAAAGTGGAAATATTACAGGATCCCCTCAGACTGCCGCATTGGCTTCTGCTCAGTATTTTCTCAACTTGCTGTTCCCGTCTCTCTTCCAGCGAACTTGGTGGCGATTGTGATCCTGTCCCGGGGAAAGTGCGGTCTCTCCAAATGTATCACTCGCTACCTGGTCGGAATGGCAGCGGCTGATCTCCTGGTCGTTATCTCGCATCCGCTGCTGAGCTGGACTGCTCCGATTTATTTTCCCCGATCGATCCTGTTCATCACTCCTGTGTGCAGAGTCATTCTATGGTTGATGAATGCGAGCACTGTGATCTCAGTCTGGCTGACTGTCGCTTTCACCGTCGATCGATTTGTGGCTATTTGCTGCGAGAAACTGAAAACAAAATATTGCACCGAGAGAACGGCGGCTGTGGTTATCGGGACAGTGAGTGTGCTGGCCGGTTGGGAGACTGTCCCCTGGGGCTTTGCATACGGACCTGGACAAATAATTGATGGTGTTCCCAGGGGTTGTGTTCCTACACCGAGCTTCACAAACTCTGCCTCATGGGCGGCATTTGAAATGGTTCACCTAATTTTAACCCCTTGTGTCCCATTCTTTCTGATGTTGCTGTTCAATATCCTGACGGTCAGGCGGATTCTAGCGGTCAGTCGAGCCCGCAGGGGGCTCCGGGGACAAAAGAGTGGAGAGAATGACAAGGACCGGGAGATGGAGAACCGACGCAAATCCATTGTTTTGCTCTTCAGCATAACCGGTAGTTTCATATCGTTGTGGGGAACAGGGGTGGTATTTTCCATCTATCAACGGATTTCAATGTCTTTTTTCGGTTCTGTCACGGATCCCCGTTACATCACGGGACAGACAGCGGAAATGCTGCAGGTTCTCAGTTCCTGCACCAACACGTGTATTTACGCCCTGACTCAGAGCAAATTCCGAGAGGAAATGAAGAATGCGGTGAAATACCCATTGAATTGGATTTTGAAACTCATTAAACATTACAAATAAATGTTGTAAAATATGACAAGTCAGCTGCCTTCATGCTCCCTATTCTATCCCCCGACTTGTGGGTAAATGGAAACAATGTGATGAGCAGAGTAACAAAACAAACACGAGAGAATCTGCATTCGCTCGAAATACAAAACAACACACACAAAATCAGATCCTGATGAAGGGTCTCGCCACGAAACGTCGACTGTTTACTCTTTTCCTCACACAGAAAGTTGGAGGAAATCAGCAGGCCAGGCAGCATTTATGGAAAAGAATAAACTGTCAGCGTTTCGCGTCAAGATCCTTCACCAGAGTCCTGTTAACTGTTTACTCTTTTCCCGTTTTGTGCGAATGAGACATCACGAGGAAAGGGCGCGCACGACAGCACGTGAGGGAGAGGGCGCCACGGAGACGACGCTAGAGTGGCCGTGAGGGAGAGGGCGCCACGGAGACGACGCTAGAGTGACCGTGAGGGAGAGGGCGCCACGGAGACGACGCTAGAGTGACCGTGAGGGTGAGGGCGCGAGGGAGATGTCGTGAGAGTGAGCGCGAGGGAATGGGCGTTTGGTAGAGGCAGAGAAAATAGAATGAGAGAGAGAACGAGAGAGAGAGACAGAGAGAGGGAGAGGGAGAGGAAGAGGGTGAGGAAGAGGGAGATAGACAGACAGACAGATAAATAGATAGATAGATAGAAAACAGGCTGTGTGACATTGCGGGATCTGTGGTTCCACTCTATCACTGAGATCGGCTGGTTTAGTGGATGATAAGTATTATTTTGAATTATGTACAGCTACTACTGTAGACATTAGTTTTTTTTGTTCTGTATTAAAATACTATGAGTTCTAATAAATTGCCTGGTTTAAACACGTGTGCAGTCTCCTTTGTTTGCGAATGCATCAGTAAATTGCCTGAGCTGAATCAAAGAAGAATACAATAAATGATTTTTAAAATAATGTTCATTACAAACAGGCGATGAGAAAGCACCTAAATACATGGGATGGAAAGGTATGAATCAGATGTAGCAAACATTTTAGCGGGGAACACAGACAGGAGTATCTGTGGAAATGAGTGAGACTGCAGGGTGGTGCGTTACCCTCATCAGACCATGACCAAGGATGTCTCTGAGACAGTTCGGACCATTCTGAAAGGGCAGGGTGAGCAGTCGGAGGTTGTGATTCTTATTAGAACTAATAACAGAGAGACAATGTTTTGCAAAGAGAATTAAGGGAGTTGGGCAGAAAGTTAGGAAATAGGAACTCTTGCGTGGTGATTACAGGATTCCTTCAGATGCCACATGCTTGCGATATAAGATATACTAAGTTGGTACACTTAAATATGTGGCTAATTATCTGGTGCAGGAGGGAGAGCATCAGGAAATAAGATCATTGGTCCCTCCTCCAGGATAAGCGGGACTGGTGTCAGGAGGATGGGTTACAGTGAAGGGGATGTAATATTCTCACAGGGAAGCTTGCAGGAGACACGATGATGATTTTTATCATGTGGCATATGGAGGGGGTGTTGGGATCCAGAGCTACAGGTCAGTAAGTTGCAATGAGCGGAAGGTAGAGATGAGGTCGAGAAACCCTAACAGGAAGTCAAGATACGGCCAGGCTGATGAGCACAGTGGCACCGGAGGGCAGGAGTGCGTTTATTTCAGAGCAGGGTGTACAACAGTGAAAGCGGATGTACTGAGAGCCTGGATTAGTACATGTCACCGTGATTCATCCATTACAGAGATCTGGTCGAGAGAAGAGCAGCACTGGTATCGAAACATTCCAGGATTCATGTGATTCAGACAGTGCAGAGGGAGGTAAATGAGGGTGGGGAGCTATGTTGCTGATCAGGCACAATGTCACAAGGTTGAGGTTATCCCGGAGGCTCATCCAGTCAGACAATGCAGGTAGAACTGAGGAATAAGAAAGATGCAATCACTGTGATGGGATTATAGTGCGGGCCTCCCGATAGACAGTAAGAGAGAGGGACAGATATGTCAGCAGGTTATGGGCTGATGTGAAAACAACAGAGTAGCTGTAGTTGGTAAATAGTCTCCCCAGAATGACTGAGACTTCCTCATTGCCTGATACTTGGATGGGGCATTATTTGTTCGTTGTGCTCAGGAACGTTTCCGGAGAGAGTATGTAGATGATCCACCAGGGAGGGGACATACTTGACATTGTATTGGTCAACGAGCCTAGCGAGATGTCTGGAACTCCACTGGGAAAGATCTAAGGATTATAATTCTGAAGAGTTTCAGCTAGTTATTGAATAAGGATGAGACTGAACCTGAAGGTGGATGAATGTAAGTTTGTGGAAGAATTGGGCAGGTGTCATAGAGAGTAGTCTGGGAGCTGATGTTACTGGTTGTTACTGGATGGAGCTGATGTTAGCTGTTGTCTGACATGTGAGAGTCACGTACAGCCCAGCCGGTCAGAATTTATTAGTTCCCTGTCCCTGTGAGGAGGGTAGAGAGGGACAGGGATGGTCAGGAACTTAGGGTGATGAGGAATATTGTATTTGTTTAAAAATGTAAGAGGAGTCATGTGCAAGGACGAGGAAGATGAAATTGGACAGGGTCTTGGAGGAACATACAGGGAGCAAGAAAGAAGTCACACAGTGAATCCGGAGAGTGAAGAGTGACCAGGAAATGTCCTCATTCAGGAGGATCAATGGGAATCCCAAGGCATCTTTAGCATACACAGAAAGAACAGTGGAGTGGATAGAGGACAGGACCGCTCAAGGACAAAGGTGGGAGTTTATGCCCGGAGCCGGAGTTAGCATGTGAGGTAGTAAATGAACACTGGTGTTCACTCAGTGTACAAGGAGGAACGCGTGATGAGAAAGGCGGTATGCTGATATTCTCCAGCGTGTTGATACTAAAGAGGAGGTGCTGTTGGGTCTCTCAAACAGCTCAGATGTGTAAATCATTTGAGGGATTTAGACCATTGGGGGACACAGACCACATGCAGTTAAATGTGATGTTTAACCTGCCAGCACCATACTGTAATAACAGTGATCTTAACAACATCTAACCCGTACTGCAAGGGAACGGAATGGTCTGTCTCTGGTATAAGCATGCCCTGCATATGTGACTGCTCAAAAATAGTCAATATTTGACTACAGGGACAGTGAACTTTACAATATCTAGACCTTCACTACCAGGACACAAAACAATAAAACTCACAGCACTGTGCAGTGAGCACACAGTCCTGTACACACCCAGCACTGTACTCCACCGTTAAACACTAGAACAACCCCAGCACTTCAAGGACAGAGAACTGTACAACCCTGATCATGAACACTATCCATCCCCTCAATCCCACCGGGCATCTCTCAGGCTGGAACAGAGAGCTGACAAAGGAGAGCCTTGAATGCTGTGTGCTCCAATTTGCAAGATCTATAGTGGAGAATAGCCTGACTGGACTGGTTTAGAAACACCGATGGCCTTGAATGCAATAACAATTGAACCAGCCCATCACAGGTAAAGCCATCCTCACCACTGAACACATCTACAAGGAGAGCTGTCACAGGAAGCAGCATCCATCAGCAGGGACCCCATCATCCAGGCGATGCTTTCTTCTCCATGCCGTCATCAAGAAGGAGTTACAGGAGCCTCAGGCCCCGCAGCACCAGGTTCAGGAATAGCTATTACCCCTCAACGATCAGGCCTTTGAAGCAGAGGGGATAATGTCACTCAGCACAACAATGAACTCGCTTTCAGGGAATCCACAGCTCATGTTCTTGATAGTTACTGTTTGTTTTATTATTTTTCGTTTACTTACACAATTTATTCGTTTTGTTGTCTTTTCTGCATTGGTGTTTTGCAAGTCTTTGATGTGTGCAGATTTCATTGATTCCCTTGTGTTTGTTTTTATTTACTGTGCATGCCCACAACAACATGTTTATGACTTCACAGGAAGTATCTTGTGATGATAGGTGAAGTAAGATAGGATTTCTCTCTTTGGCAGGAAGCAGGATGAGAGGGGACTTGATGGAGGGATACAAAATAATGTGAGGCAGTAAATGAGTGGCTATCCAGAGAATGTTTCCGAAAGGGAAAGTCGATAAAACAAGGAGGCACAATTTTAAGGTGAATGGACAAAGTGTATGCGGGGGTGGCGGGTGGATGTTTTAGGATAACATTTAAACACAGAAAATGAATCGAGTTTACTGCTCGGTGTGATGGTAAAGGCAGATGCATTGGTCAAACTTAATAAATCTTGTACTGGGCATGACCATTACAATTGATGAATTTCGGTAGGGACCATTTTGATAACAGTCATCCTCAAAGAAGGACACAATCTTGCAGGATTTTGCTAAACTAAGGGCAAGGTAATGATCACCTACCGTCTCGTACTTCCTGCTCACCGTCCAGTACCTTCTTCTCCAGACCTCTCGTTTCTTTTTTCCAGTCTTGTTAAAGTGCCTCTGCACAAAATGTTGACAGCTGACTATTTTCCCTAGATGCTAAATTCCTCCAGCGTTTTGCGTGTGTGTTGCAAGCTTATGAGAAGTATGTTAGGAAGGAGCTGGGGAGAGCAGAGACCGGGAGCAGCTGTAAGTCACACCTGACCTGTGAGAGTTATTAACAGCTGATTGATTCAAATTTCAAATGGTTTATATGAGCGCTCTAAGAACATTGTATGATCAGGGATGTTGTAAATGCAGTCGAAAAGAAAAAGGAATGACGAGGAAAATTTAGGTGCCCTTGATGGATACGCAGCAATATTCATTTTTTTTTAAACCACCTTCAGTGCTGAAAGATTGCAAGGGACAAGGAATGATTTTGCCTAGAAAGCCTGGAGATAGGGTGGTCATTTCCTAATTTCCAAAAATAAGGACATTGCATACGTAGTCGTAGGTTACCATACCTTCCACCACCCTCTTATCCTGACATCCACATAGAGTGTGTTTCAAAAAAATTTATTTTTATAAAATTTAAGCGCATTGCAAAAACAACAGATGCAAACAGCTGATCACTTTAGTTATTTCATTTAGTAAAATATTGTAACATGATACTTCTTTTGCCTATCTAATTCCAGCAAAAACCTAGCTACTTCATTATTAATCAGTGATTTTCTTCCAGAGCCCATTTCCCTTATGCAATGTGTTACATGCTCAAGGAGATCTGTGTGTTTTTTTTATTGTGAGAATGATGTAATGGTTTTTTGGAGGTCACCTGATTGGATTTTCCCGCTGATGTGAGATCACATGATGACATGTGCACCATGGGTATATAAGGGTCGACCCAGATGACGCAGTTGGTTTTTAGTTTGTAGATTTCCAGGTAGAACGTGCTGTTTCTCCGTTTCTGTTGCGTGTTTGTTTTTGTGACGCAGTTTCATTTTTAAAACGGTTGTGCGTTCTGTTGCAAGATAACATATTATTGGACTGGAAGTTGTTTGCTAGAGGTGTTGATTTACCCATTTCCAACAGCAGAAGGGAGAGTGAAGAATTTATCCAAGTACAGGACCGAAGGATCGAGAGGAGGAGGCATCGTTTGACAGTTTAAAAAAGGATCAACCTTTCGTGAGTCTTCGTTGGAGGAGTAGCGACCTGCATCCGGGATAACTCTTGCCAAAAAGAGCAAAGAGTTCATGCAGAGGTGTGCTCTGTCTCTAAAGGAATAAGGTCAGTTGTTTTAAACTGTTTATTTTCGGCATCGTGAATCCTGTGGACAGAACCAGCAGGAAAGTCGCGTCTATGAAGAAATCCTTCTCCAGAGAAGTCTCTCCCAATTGAACGTATAAATCTGTTGGACTTTAGAATTTATCGCTTTAAGAACTATGTTTGACTTTATCGCTTTAAGAACTGTGTTCGCTTTTAACGCTTTGAGAACCAGTGCCGAGTGACGAGTTGGTGAACGGCTGCATAGTGGCTAACTTCCGGTTAAAGTTTTCGTTTGTTTTTTTCACCCTATCGTCTATCCATGTTTAATAAGTGTTTGGTTGGTTTTATATAATCTGTCTCGATTGATATTCATTGTTGCCGGTTACGTAACAAATGATCCATCATTCTGCATATTACATACTGTACATGCATTCATACAGTTGTTACGTGGCTGGCATAAATGACATGAAGGAACGAGCCAAGCTGTTGAAGGAAGTTTTTGGTGAGAGTGGAAGTGAACCAGAGATGGAGGTTGGCAGGAAAGAGGAACGGAATGGAAAGAGTACAAAAGAAAACAGAGGTATGAGATGCCAAGCTCTGAGGAGTCAGCGGATGATCAAAACAGGACAGCAAAACAACGGACAGAAGATGAGATTAAAGCAATTATAAAACGGAGTGAAGTCTTTTGGTGATGTGAATCCGATTCATTTGACGAAGATATTCAACAAATTTATAGACGAGATTAAAAGAGCAAAGATTTTATGAAATCGATCGCTATTAGTGATTTGACGGGATAGTGCTCAGCAAGGCAAAGTGATAAGATTAACTGAAATAGACGGCAACAAGTACAATGCTCAATACCTAACAATAGAAATTGGACTAGAGGAGTTATTTCGGGGATACTAACAAAAGTTACTATGGATGACATGAAACAGAACTGAAAGGAATCAAAAAATATTGAGGCCAAACGTTTGAAAAGTACAAAAAACTCGGTAAAGTGTTATAGTTTATCGGTAATGATTAACTTTGACGAAGAGAGCCTGCCGACTAACATTTATTTAGGGTATATGTGTTATGCGGTTAGAATATATATACAGCACCGCCTTTAAGATGGTATAAATGTCAGAAATTCGGGCACAATGAGGCTGTCTGCAGACGAAAACAAAGATGTGGGAGATGCACTGAAGAACATGAATACGGGAAATGTGAGCCGTGAGCTAGGCTGAAATGCTGTAATTGTGGCAAGGAACACAGCGCAACTTATCGAGGATGCTTTTATAGCAAGAAGGCAGCTGAGATACAATATGTGAAAGTAACTCAAGGGATCAGTTATGCAGAGGCAGTGAAAGAGTTTGCTAAAAAGAAGGCTGTCAAGTAAATAAACACAGGGAATAATAAACCGGTGAATTGTGAGGGCTGTAATATGAAAACTAAGGACACACTAATAATGAGTAGAAAGGATTTCGTACTGTTTTTGGTTGACGCAATTAACTGTTCAGCGCAAGTAAGCAAAAGAACTGAAAAAAATAAAATTATAGTCAAGCCTGCAGAAATATATCTTGGTATTCCAGGGATTAGGTGGGAAGAAGTCAAAGAAACGCTGAATGGATGATCCAACAGTTCACAGGGAGGGGAGATGGAATCTTAGTGGCAGTATATTTATCACAAATGGTCAAGAATTTAAGAAATATGTATCAGAACTTAAGGAAAAACCTCAGATTTTATGTAGACAAGAAACATGGTTGAAACCCAGGGTAAATGTGCAGAACTCCAACAACAAGTAAAAGTACTCGACAAGAATAACTGTGAGTTGGAAAAGAGATTGGAAAATGGAGGAACTTATTACAAGGAGACAAAAGGAAAAAAAATTGCAAAGTGAATAATCGACATTCAGATTATAAAATAAAAACATGGAAACAAATGAAGAAGAACTTCGAAGTCTCAGTAAACAACTGTAGGCTACGATCTAAGAAAAGGAAAATCTGAACAAGCAGATAGACTTGAAAAACAGCAATTTAAAAGTTAAGCAAGCGATAATTACTCTTCTTTGACAAGAAGATTTTAGTCTTACAAGAGATGCAGATGAAATCAATGGGATTGAGTTAATGCGACTACATGAAAACCATGTGACAAAATTAGGGAAGAATAGCAGTTTGCAGCACTACTATCTAATGAGCGCATTAAACACTCAAGAGGAATTGCAACTACAGAGTGATGCTAATAGAGAACCGCAGGCTGAACGAGATTGTCTAAAGTAGAGTACTCCAGGACATATTTGGTTGAAATCGGAACACCACAAGTCTAGCAGGTGGCGGTAATGCACCGAGAAGCTGGTTTGCCAACCGCCATAAAACAGCACAAGAAGAAGAAGAATGACCATTACATCATTCTGACAGCACAAGACCATTGCATTATGCTCCAAAGATATATAACACAAGATAAATAAAGAACTGAAAGAAATGAACGTTCATTTTTACTCCTGCTGAAGCAGATATGCTAACCAAATTAACTTACAGTATCGCAGTAGGGAAATATATCAGAATAAATACGAGACAGCTTATCTTTAGACATATGGGCTGTATGAACCACTTTAAATTGTAGAAGGGAATGACGGGCACTTAACGATGAAGTACTAACCAGTTTTTTAAAAAAATCATTCCAAGTGTCCTCAGAAATGGAAACCTGTAAATCTTGTTACCAAAAGCTACTTAATTTTACCTAAAAGAATATTTCTCGTTCCCAACAACGTACCATAAATATTAGATATATATGCATTATGAAAGGGTTTCACATAAAAGTTATATCAAGTAAATATTTATCTGGACTTTTAGGAAAGGAATGTACTTGAGAACGCAAAAGAAAGTCTCTAATTTGTAAATATCGAAAAAAATGAGTTCTCGGTAAGCTATACTTAAACTGACAGTTGTTCGAATGAAGCGAGACTATCTCCAACAAACAAATCCTGTAAACATTTAATATCCAGTCTATTCCACTCTTTAAAAACTGCATCAGACATAGCAGATTTAAAGAAATAGTTAGAAAAAATGGGAATAGAAAGTGAAAAACTCAATAAACCAAAATATTTTCCAAATTGTACCCAAATCTTCAAAGTGTGTTTAACTGCAAAATTATTAGTTAAATTAGTTAAGGATAAAGGCATTGAGGATCCGAGAAGAGAAATGATAGAAAATGTATTAACAATTAACCTCTGAAGAAACCCAGACCGGACAGACGGCTCGATTAATATAACATAACCAAAACGTAAGATTCCGTACATTGAATGCCCAGTAACAAAACTTAAAGTTGGTTAAGGCTAAACCTCCATTCTTTTTAGATTTTTGAAGATGGACTTTATTTAATCGAGAAATTTTAGTTTTCCAAAAGTAAGGTTAGTATTAATAATACCAAAGTATTCAAAGGAAAAAGTTCACTCTTATGAAAGTTAAGTTTATATCATGAAAACTGACTAAAGCAGGAGAGTAAAGAAATTACAGAAGGTAAAGAAGTCTCCACATTAGGCATGTAGAGCAAAAGGTCATCAGCATGAAGCGAAAATGTGTGGGTAATGCCTATCCATAAAATACCAATGATATCATTAGATTCCCGGAAGGCAATAGCTAAAGGTTCTAATACCAAATCAAAAAGCAAAGGACTCAAATGACAATCTTGTATATTTCCACCATGAAGTTTAAATGGTTTAGAATACTGAGAGCTAGTAAGAACCTGAGCAGAGGGAGATAAATAAAGTAATTTAATCCATTGAATAAAATCGGGACAAAGTTAAATTTTTCTAAAGTTTTAAATAAATAATTCCATTCAACCCGATCAAAGGCTTTCTCAGCATCTGAGGATATCTCACATTCCGAAGACTCTTCAGAAGGAAGAGTTAATTACATTCAATAAACAACGGATATTAAAATGGGAATATCGATTGCTGATAAATTCAGTCCAATCATCAGAGGTAATAGATGGCAAAATATTTTCAATCCAACGAATCAAAAGTTTAGAGAAAATTCTAGTATCAACATTAAGTAAGGAAATTGAAGAACATTCAATTGCGTCTTGATTTTTTTTTAAGAGTAAGCGAAATAGAGGCTGCATAAAAAGATTGTGGCAACCTACCTAATTTAAAGGAGTCAGAAAGGACTGAATATAAACGAGGTATAAGCAAAGAGGAAAATAGCCTTATAAAACGCTCCAGAAAATCCATCAGGACCTGGGACCTTCCCCCAGTGCAAAGAGTGAACAACCTCGGTAATTTTCTCAGAAGAAATAGGTTGATCCAACAATTTACGAATATCATCAGACAGTGTAGGAATGTTTAATCGATCTAAATAAATATTCATTAGAGTATTATCTTTAGGAGGATCAGAGCGATAATGCTTAGAGTAGAATTCTCTAAATGCATCGTCCATTTCTAAATGATCAGATGTCTTATCACCATCAGCTTTACGAATTTCTTTAATTTGATGTTTAACTATAAACGTCTTTAATTGGTTAGCTAATAGTTTACTTGTTTTATCTCCATGAACATAAATTTGACTTTTAACTTTTAAAATTTGAATTTCAAATGGATAAGTAAAAAGCAGATCATATTTAGTTTTAGTTTCAACACTTTTTTTTATATGAAGCGGAATCTGGAGCCAAAACATATTTTTGGTCTGATTGTTTCAGCTGATTGGCTAATTCAATTCTCTCCATTTTAGCTTTTTTCTTAACACTTGTGGTAAAAGAAATAATTTGACCTCTAGTATAAGCCTTAAAAGCATCCCATAAAATAAGGCTAGAAATCTCTTCCAGCGTATTCTCTTCATAAAAGAGTAATTTGTCTTTCCAAAGATTTTAAACAATCTTTATCAGATAACAAAGTTGGATTAAAACACTGGAATCTGTTTATTTGGGAGACACCCGGAAGATTTAAAGATAAAAATACAGGAGCATGATCTGAAACAGCAGTGTCTTTATATTCACAGAATCGAGCCAATGGAATCAAATGGCTGTCAGCAAAAAAAAAAAAAAAAAATCAATCCTGGAATACGTCTGATGAAAAAAAGAAGAGTACTCTTTATCTGTCGGATGCAAAAACACTCCAAAAATCGAAATAACACATTTCATTAGGAAAGATTGGACAAAGGGGGCAAATTCCCTCCAAGTAAATCGTTTAGAAGATGAACGATGTAAAACAGGATCTGAACAACAGTTGAAATCTCCTCTTAAAACCAAAGAGTATGAACTTAAATCTGGTAAAAGCGAAAACAAGCGCTCAAAAAAAAAAAAAACCTGGATCATGTATATTCGGGGCATACAAATTTATGATCTGCTTTCCCTGACACTATAATAACTCGCCCATTGGTATCAGACACTACATTATGTTGAACAAAAGAAATTGAATTGTCTATGAGAATCGAAACCCCTCCTGCCATAGTCTGAAAGAAGGAGTGAAAAGATGAGCCCTTCCAACGGCTAAAAATACGTAAATTATCACATTTACGAACATGTGTCTCTTGTAAAAAATAATTGAGACATTCAATTCCTTAAAATAATTAAATACCTTATTACGTTTCACAGGATGATTTTATCCTTTCACATTAAAACTAGGTAAACTAAAATATGGTCCGTTTTAAATATAACTTAAAGGAGAGCCTTGAGTAATAACCGCTGGAATATATATTAATGTGGGCACGTGGCCAAGTGGTTAAGGCATTGGACTAGCTACCTGAAGGTCATGAGGTCGAGCCCCAGCCGAGGCAACGTGTTGTGTCCTTGAGCAAGGCACTTAATCACACATTGCTCTGCGACGACACTGGTGCCAAGCTGTTTGGGTCCTAATGCCCTTCCCTTGGACAACACTGGTTTCGTGGAGAGGGGAGACTTGCAGCATGGGCAACTACTGGTCTTCCAGACAACCTTGCCCATGCCTGCGCCCTGGAGAGCGAAGACTTTCCAGGCGCAGAGATCCATGGTCTCACAAGACTAACGGATGCCTTATATATATTAAATACGAACAATGAGCTTTAAGAAAAAGCAAACAAGCAACAAATGAAGCTAAGAGAACCAAACAGCTGATAGAAAAAAAAGAGAACTAGCCCCCACCCCCTCCCAAAGACAGAAAGTTGACCAAAGGATAGTCAACAACTAAACCTACCATTCCCCCCCCCAAAAAAAACAATCTACTGGCTGAGCTCGAAAAAAAAAATGAAGGCCAAACTGATTTCCAACAAGACACAACAGAACACAGAACAAAATTAAACATATTTAAAACAAACCTAAAAATAAATTATTGGCATGGTCCCTTCTGGCAATCCCCCACCATGCCATTTACCACAGGAATTGGGTCTCAGGCCTCAGTCACCTCTTTTAAATTCCAATCATTCCCAGGTTCCACTAACTACACACCGCTGCTTCCCATCAGAAACTGCAGAACAAAGAGCCTATGACCACAACAAGGAGTTACCAGTTCGTTGGTCGACTCTTGTATGAGTAGCCTCGTTCCATGGCTCTTCGGACTATCAGTTCTAAGGCTAGCATCGTTCCTGGAATTCTCTACTGAAACCAAAGCTTCGTCTAAAGACTATCTGGACACCAATTTCACACTCGCTCCGACCATAACGCCTCCCGACTCGGCCTCCGCGCCTGTGTTCAGCACTTGGGTTCGTACCACCGCCACATCCTTGCAACAGAACGAACTGGCCACGATGAACCCAGCGGACACGGACCCCGTGCATCAGGCCCTGGCCAGCCAGGGCTACCTATTGTGCACCCATGACCAACTACTTCGGGAGATCACGGAAAACCTTCGGACACTATTCACGAATGTGCAGAAGGTCAGTGAACAAGCGGACTGATTCTCTGCTTCTGTTTCCCCGTTCCCTTCAAGAACCCCGACAACTCAAACCGCACCGCTCGGGATGGCTTCGCCCCTGGAATCAGCAACAGCATCCCCTCGGGAGCCGTATCATCCCGAGCCTGAACCATACGCTGGGGACCTAGGTCGGTGCCGGGCCTTCCTGTTACAATGCTCCCTAGTCTTTGAACTGCAACCACGTACCTACACTTCCGATAAGTCAAAGATTGTGTACATCATGGGGCTGCTACGAGTGGATGCCTTGGCTCGGGCAACCGCGCTATGGGACAACCCACCAGAGATTTGTTCCTCCTGCTCCTTCTTTGTCGCTGAAATGAGGAAAACATTCGAACAATCCTTTCGCGGTAAGGACGCCGCTAAACGGTTGCTTACTCTTCGTCAAGCTTGGCAAAGTGTGGCCAAGTATTCCATTGAGTTCCGGACCTTAGCCGCAGGCTCCGGGTGGAATGACCAGGCCGTACGGGCTGTGTTTCGACAGGGCCTCTCGGACAAGATAAAGGATGAGTTGGCCGCGACGGACGACACGGAATGTCTGGACTCTCTGATGTCGTTAGCCATTCGATTAGATTATCGACTTCAGGAGCGTCAGAGAGAGAGAGAGAGAGAACCAGTCGCCCCGCTCCTCGGGAAAGGCCACAGTTTACCTTACCAGTCTCAGCCAGCCCCGATTCCCCAGTCGCTCCCGCTGAGACTCCTGCCCCGGCCGAACGAATTCGGAGGAGGAGAGCTGGAGATTGCTACTATTGTAGCCAGCCAGGCCAATTCCGGGATACCTGCCCTCAGCGGCCCAAAAAGGAGGCCTCACCAGTGAGAAAGGGATTTCAGGTGAGCCGAATGATAGTCCCTTCAGAATCCCTGACTCGGATGCATATCCCGGCAGCCGTGAATTACCAGCAATAGTCCCTGTCCCTGTCCGCTTTGGTGGATTCCGGTGCTGAGAGCAATCTGCTGGACGAACAGATAGCCACCCAGGCCGGAATACCTCGCCAGCCGCTAAGCTCCCCCCGGAGGCCCGGGCCCTGCGCGGAAAGCTGCTGGCTCGGGTGACCCACTGTACCCCGCCCCTGACCTTGATCCTATCCGGCAACCATCGGGAGGAGGTAAGATTCAGTCTCATTCAATTACCTCAAGTCCCGGTAGTTCTAGGGTATCCATGGCTGACCCAACACAATCCCCATATAGACTGGTCTACCGGGAGGGTAGCCAAATGGAGCCCGTCTTGTCATGCCAACTGTCTACGGTCAGCCCCATCTTCCAGAGAAACTACCACGACCCCGCCTGTTTTGGAACCCCTCGACTTGACTCGCGTCCCCACAGATTACCTTTACTTGGGACAACTGTTCCGTAAACAACGGGCCCTGTCCCTGCCTCCGCACTGCCCATATGATTGTGCCATCGATCTTCTCCCCGGGGCCCCGCTACACACCAGGGTCCTTTTAAACCTATCCCGACCGGAGAGAGAGGCAATGGAGAAATACTTTGGCGAGTCCCTCGCGGCGGGCGTTAATCGGCCTTCATCCTCCCCGGTAGGCGCCGGTTTCTTTTTTGTACAAAGAAAGACGAGACGCTTCGCCAAAGCTACCGAGGCTTAAATAATATGACAGTTAAGAACAAGTACCCTCTACCCCTCATTAGTTCGGCATTTGAACCGCTGCATGGAGCCACCATCTTCTCAAAGCTGGACCGTCACAACGCCTGCCATTTAGTCAGGATGAGGGAGGGGGATGAATGGGAAACGGCCTTAAATACACCTTTGGGCCACTTTGAATATTTGGTTATACTATTTGGCCTCACCAATGCTCCCGCAGTTTTCGAAACCCTGATGAAGGACATATTGAGGGACTTTATCAATCGGTTCATATTTGTTTACCTTGACGATATCCTGATATTTTCTAGCAGCCCCCCAGAACACATACACCATGTCCGTCAAGTCCTCCAGCGACTATGGGAAAACCAGTTGTTTGCAAAGGCGGAGAAATGCGAGTTCCACGTTCCTTCGGTCAGCTTCCTAGGCTATATCATTGGAAGCGGGCAGGTAAAAGCAGACCCCGAGAAGATCTAGGCAGTAGAGGAATGGCCTAGACCCACGGCACGCAAACGACTTCAACGATTCCTGGGGTTTGCAAACTTCTGTCGTAGAATCATCAGAGACTACAGTCGAGTGGCGGCCCCCCTTACCCGGCTTACCTCGCCTACCACACCGTTTTGCTGGTACTCCGAAGCGGACTCGGCAATCACCGACCTGAAGAGGCGTTTCACCACCGCTCCCATCCTGGTCCATCCGGACCCATCCCGTCAATTCATCGTTGAGGTGGACGCCTCTGACTCCAGGATCGGAGCAGTTCTGTCCCATCAATCAAGTTCGGACGAAAAACTTCACCCCTGCGCCTTCTATTCTCGCCGACTGCCCCCGCCGAGCGGAATTACGACGTGTGTGATCGGGATCTACTGGCGGTCAAACTAGCCTTTGAAGAAGGGAGGCACTGGTTGGAGGGGGCAGAACACCCGTTTGTGGAATGGGCTGATTAAAAGATCCTGGGGTATATTCAGACCGCAAAGCGATTGAACTCCCGCCAGGCTCGCTGGGCATTGTTTTTTGGACGATTCAATTTCACCCTCACGTACCATCCAGGATCCAAGAACGGGAAGTCGGACGCGCTGTCCCGCCAGCATGACTCCAAGGATGACATCTCCAGTCCCGAGACTATCCTCCCACCTTCCTGCGTGGTTGCCACCCTCACTAGGGAGATCGAGGCTAAAGCAAAGGAAGCCCAGCGGGCCGACCCCGACCCGGGCAATGGACCCGGAGATGGCCTGTACGTGCCCGTCTCCGTCAGGTCCCAGGTTTCTGCAATGGGGGCACACATCCCGGTTCGCCTGCCACCCCGGGAGTGATCGGACCATGGTTCTCCTGAGGAAGCACTTTTGGTGGCCGTCCATGGAGGGGGACACCCGTTCTTCTGTCTCAGCTTGTTCCATCTGTGCCCGGGGAAACGTCTCTCGTTGACTACCTGCGGGGCTCTTTCATCCTCTACCTATCCTTGGTCGCCCCTGGTCACACATCGCCTTAGACTTCGTCATCGGTATACCCCCTTACCGTGGAAACACTACTGTCCTCACCGTGGTAGACCGATTCTCCCAGGCGGTGCACTTCGTGGCCCTCCCTAAACTCCCTTCCTCTCAAGAGACTGCAGATTATCTCGTCCGCCACGTCCTCCGCCTCCACGAAATCCGCGCGGACATCGTCTCCGACCGAGGTCCCCACTTCGTCTCGCAGGTAAGGAAGGCCTTCTGTCAAGCCCTGGGCGTATCGGTCAGCCTGTCATCCGGCTTCCACCCCCAGACGGACGGGCGGACGGAACGGATCAACCAAGACCTGGAGGCGACGCTACGTTGTGTAACGGCAAATAACCCGTCGACCTGCAGCGACCACCTCCCGTTGGTTGAGTACGCCCACAACTCTCTGGTGAGTTCTGCCATTGGAAGGTCTCCGTTCGAGTGCTGCCTTGGGTACCAACCCCGGCTGTTCCCCGCGCAAGAGGAGGAGATTGCGGTACTGTCGGTTCAAGACCGTATTGATCGGTGCCGTAAGATTTGGGAGGAGACACGCATGGCCCTATTCAGACCAACAAATCGAAATAAGAAGACAGCTGACCGACACCGCACTCCGGCGCCGGAGTACCAACCTGGACAGATGGTGTGGCTTGCCTCCAAGGACATCCCGCTCAGGAACGAACATAGGAAACTCGCCCCTCGCTTCCTGGGACCATTCAAGATTAAAAGGGTTATCAATCCCACAGCGGTCCGCCTAAAGCTGCCAAGATCCATCCACATCCACCCAACTTTTCATGTGTCTCAGTTAAAGCCAGTTTCTGTCAGCCCCTTGTGTCCCCCAGCTGAGACTCCCCACCTGCTCGAATCATCGACAACCATCCGGCATAACCCGTCCGACGACTACCAGATGTGCGCCGTCGAGGCAGGGGTCCCCAATACCTGGTGGACTGGGAAGGATACGGTCCAGAGAGGCGTTCTTGGGTCCTCCGCTCCTTCATCCTAGACCCTCCTCTCATCCAGGACTTTCATCTGGACCATCCAGACAGGCCTGGAGGATCGCCTGGAGGCTCCCGTTCAGGGAGAGATACCGTCATGGTCCCTTCTGGCAATCCCCCACCATGCCATTTACCTCAGAAACTGGGCCTCATTCACCTCATTTAAATTCCAATCATCCCAGGTTCCACTAACTACACACACCTGCTTCCCATCAGAAACTGCAGGATAAAGACCCTGTGACAACAACAAGGAGTTGCCAGTTTGTCGGTCGACTCTTGTATCAAAAACATCGTTCAATGGTTCTTAGGACTATCAGTTCTAAGTCTAGCATCGTTCCTGAATTTCCCTACTAAAACCAAGACTTCGGCTAAAGACTCTCTCTGGACACCAATTCCATGCTCGCTACGACCATAACGCCTCCCGACTCGGCCTCCGCGCCTGTGTTCAGCACTTGGGTTGTACCACCGCCACGTCCTTGCAACACAGTGCTCTTTAACATCTTCCTCTTGTGTGATACCAAACTTCTCCACAACGAGACTGAGAATAGCAGCGGTGTGGCAGTGGACGTCAGATGAGATGGCAACCTCTTTGACATCAGGAGGCTCTTCGCAAACACCAATCTCCATAGAGAGCGGGTGCTGGAGCTGCAGTATGCAGACGACTGTGGTCTTGTGGCCCGCACTCCGGAGGATCTTCAGGCTGTCCTTGCTGTGGCAGTCAGAGCGTACAGCAGGATGGAGCTTACTGTCAATACCACCAAAACAGAAGTGGTGCCAGTGGTGTACAGGGTCCCACCCACTCTACCTGCCTTTACTGTTGGTGATGAAAAGCTGTCAGTGGTACCATCTTTCAAATATCTGGGGAGCATTCTCTCTGAGGATAGCGGCATTGACAACGACATCCAGAGCCGCATTAAACAGGCATCAGCTGCCTTTGGGAGACTTCGGCGTAGAGTCTTTCAGAACAGGAGCCTTTGTACCCCCACAAAGGTCACCGTATACCAAGCGGTCTGTGTCACCACCCTCCTTTATAGCTGTGAAGCTTGGGTAACCTACAGCCGTCACATCAAGTCCTTGGAGAGCTTCCACATAAGCTGCCCCCAGCGCATCCTGGGAATTACCTGGCGTGAGCGCGTGCCTCACACTGAAATACTTATAAAGACCAACTGCAGAAGTATTGAGGCCATGATCACCCAGCATCAGCTGCAGTGGCTGGGGTACGTGATATGGATGCCCCCGTGTCGGCTACCCCGCAGAGTGTTATACAGCCAGCTACATCATGGTCGACGCTCCGCTGGAGGGCGGAAGTGTGCTATAATGATCAGATGAAGAATGCTTTAAGGAAAAGCAATATTAGACCCGAGGACCTGGAGAATGTAGCTGCTCACCGTACCATTTGGCGACAGCTGTGTAGGGACGGGGTTTGTCTCTGGAGATGGAAAGAACAACCAGAAGACAGCAGAAGAGAGCCAGGAGAAATGCAGCCATGGTTGCTGCCACTACCACATATACATGTCCCACCTGTAACAAAGCTTGTGGCTCCAGGATAGGACTGTATAGTCATCAAAGATCTCACCGTGAAAGGAGTGGACGTCATCATCGGATTTCGGTGGACAACCGAAGAGAGAAGAGAGAGAGTGCGTGTGTGTGTGTGCGTGTGTGTGTGCGTGTGTGTGTGCGTGTGTGTGTGTATGTGTGCGTGTGTGTGTGTGTTTGTGTGTGTGTGTGTGTGTGTGGCCAGAAAGGAGCTGAAGGAGTGTAGGACAGTTCAAAATGGGAAACGGCGGGGACACAAGGTGGGGATCTGTGAGTTTTGCTGGTCTCCACTTACAGCTGAGTAACATGAAATCTGTAAATATAGCAGCTCCGTGGCAAAGCTCAGTCTTTGTAATAAAATCTATTGGACTTATTGCCACCAGAGACTGAGCAGGGATAATGCCTAAGAGTCTTGATGTATAAATCAGCGCCGTTTTGAATGCATCATCTCTGTGAATTCAGGAGCAACAGGAATCACAGACTCTCACTAAAATGGTGTATCCAGTCATCTGGCGGATAGAAGACTTTTACTATCCTTTAATATCAGCCTTTACAATTCCCGGTAAGCCGCAGGGATAGCTGCCATGGCTGGGAGTTGAAGTTTAATGCCATTGTTGTGGCTGTTTCTGTCCCTAGTTTCCACTGTCACCTGTCCAGTCCCAATATTCCACACTTCAGGAATGGAGTAGAAACACAGGGACCTGCGGACTCTGGGATCTGGTTCTGAAATCAAACCGCTGTAGGAATTCAGCGAATCTGCCAACTTCAGTGGAAGTGAGTGTGTCAGGCAGCGTTCCTCCAGCGGTTTGTGGTCAATACTGGGATGTCCGGGTCTCTGTGCTTTTGGTCTTGTAGCACCTGCACTGCATTTGCAAAGATTGTGTTTGTACTGCTTGTGGAGTTTAAACTAATTGATTGTTTGCATTTGTATGTGAGCGGTTACCTCTGTTAGGTGCAACCATCAAACCATCGGCTAATAGTAACACTTTAACAAATGAGAGGAATTCCACGTTGTAGCACGAAGATGTCGCGGATTTTTAATAAATGTGAACGGTATGACTAAATATAAAGCAGTTGATGGGTAACAAAATAAATTTGCTTCTCAGCTGATTAACACAACCAACATGGTGCTTCATAGTTATCATTACTGTGAAATGTTTTCTATTATCTCTACATCTGACGCCATAAGACATCTGAAACTTCGCTGCTGGACGCTGAATTTCCCTCCCCTCCTTCCCTGTGATGGATTCAGTGGGAGGCGTCATGTCTGTCTGTGATGTTGTGTCAGACTGTGCTGTATCTGTTGGAATCGGTCAATATCCTTTTGTAAAGTCAGTGAGGAAGAAAATGTTGGAATATGAAACGAACCCGGGGAATGCTGGGATCACTAAACCCCAAGCAGCTCGTGAGGAAAGCGAAACCAGTCAACTCTCGTGTCAGGGGTCTCTCTGAGAACAGATCTGAAGAGAAACACTTGAACTGGTTTTCCACATATTCTGCTCAGCCTGGATGAGTGTTTCTAGCATTTCATGTTATTGTTCCGTCCTGCGGCTGTTCTGTTGCTGACAAGGATCGCCATGGAAGTTGAAGATCATCCAATGGAAGAATCCCGCCATCATGGTCCGGATTTATTTATTTCATCCAGACGAAAAACGGAAGGCCCCGGTAGAAAATGTTCCATGCAGTATTGAATCTGAGGAAGTAATTGCCCAGTTGTAGTTTTTCGCTGTCACTTCACATTTCGGTCATTAGTAAGGAATCTGTATTCATATCATATTGACTTTATTTTGCTGTGTAAACTCCTTCTCTGTCTCCGCCAGCTCTGTACCCTCTGTCGACCCACCCACTGCTAAGTGCAATAAAAATGCGGAGATATGACAGGATCCCCTCAAACGGTTGCATTGGATTTTGATCAGTATTTTCTCAACTTTCTCTTCCAGCAAACTTGGTGGCGATTGTGGTCCTGTCCCGGGGAAAATGCGGTCTGTCCAAATGTGTCACTCGCTACCTTGTGGGAATGGCAGGGGCCGATCTCCTTGTCGTTATCTCGAAACGCTCATGGGGTGGACTATTCGCATTTATTTTCCCCGATCATTCCTTTTCATCACTCCTGTGTGCAGACTCGGTGAACGGTTGATTTTTGGGAGCACAGCGAGCTCTGTCTAGCTGACTGTTGCTTTCACCGTCGATCGATTTGTGGCAATTTGCTGTGAGAAGCTGAAAAACAAGATATTGCAACGAGAGAACGGCGACTATGGTTATCGGGTCAGTGAGTGCGCTGGCCTGTTTGGAGAGTGTCCCCTGGTGCTTTGCATACGAGCCCATAAAAATAATTAATAGTGTTCCCTGGGGTTGTGTTTTCACACCGAGCTTCAAAAGTTCCCCTTCGTGGGCGGCATTTGTGAAGTTTAACCGCATTTTTGTCCCTTGTGTCCCATTTTTTTTCTGATTTTGCTGTTCAACATTCTGACCGTGAGGCGCATCCTATTATCCAGTCGAGCCCGCAGGGGGCTCCGAGGACAAACGAGTGGAAAGAATGACAAGGACCGGGAGATGGAGAACCTACGCAAATCCATCGTTTTGCTATTCAGTATAACCGGTAGTTTCATATTGCTGTGGGGTACCCTGGTAGTATTTTCCATCTATAGACGAATTTCAATGAGTTTTCTTCATCTTATCGCGGATCCCAGTTTCATTATACGACAGACAGCGGGAATGCTGCAGGTTCTCAGTTCCTGCACCAACACGTGTATTTACGCGTTGACTCAGAGCAAATTCCGAGAGGAACTAAAGAATGCGGTGAAATACCCAGTTAATAGCTTTTTGAAACTGATTAAACGTTAGAAATGAATGCTCACAAGATGCTGGAGGAAAAGGGAGGGGGAGGGGGAGAGGGGGGGAGAGAGGAAAGAGGGGGGCGATAGATGGGGAGGCAGAGCGGGAGGGAGAGGGAATTTGTCGTCTCTTCAGCCACTGAGACACACTTGTTTTCTGGAGTTTTCTTTTTAAATTTCTGTACTGCTGCTACTGTAGACATTTGTTTTTTTTCTCGTTCTGTATTAACATCGTACGAGCTCTAATAAAGTGTTTTGTTATGTGTGCATTCTCCTTTGTTTGTGAATGCTTATTCAAATACACTGAGCTGAATCAAAAAGAACACTGAATGAATTTCAAAACAGCTGTCATTACAAAGAGGCGATTAGATAAGCACAGGAATTCGAAGGATACGATAACATGCAGCAAACACTTTCGCCGCTGAAGCACAGTTAGGAGTATCTGTGGAAATGAGTGAGATTGCAGAATGGTGGGTCACCTCCACCATGCCTGGGCTAGGGCTGTCTCTGCGAGAGCACCTGACATTCTGAAAGGGCAGGGTGAGCAGCCGGAAGGCGGAGTTCATATTAGAACTAACAACAGAGAGACAAAATCCTGCAAAGAGAATTTAGGGGGTTGGGCACAGAGTTCAGAAGTAGGAAATCTGGGGTGCTGATCTCAGGGTTTATTCTGCGGGGTAAGGGGCGGGAAGATAGTACAGTTAAAAGTGTAGCTGACAATCTGGGGCGGCGGGAGGACGTCAGGTACACGGATCATTGGGCTCTCTTCCAGAATATGTGGGACTGGTGGAAGGAGGATGGGTTACAGCTCTACTCAAGGGGAACTAATATTCTGACAGAGAATTGTGCTGGAGCTGCCCTGAAGGGTTTCAACATCTGGAGTGCGCAGGTGTTTGTGTCCGTGTGAGCGGGGGTGGGCGGGAAGAGGCGGGGAGGAGTGCGGGTTTGGGTACTAGAGCAACAGGTCATAAAGAGGCATTGAGTGGAAACAGAGACGAGGACGAGGAATACAAAAAGGATGTCAAGATGGTGCCACCTTAATGATCACATCGACACCGAAGGGCACAAGTGTATTTACTTCAGTGCAGGATGTAGCACAGTTAAGGCAGACGTACTTAGAGCCTGAATTAGTACATGGCACGCTGATTCATCCATTACAGAGATATATCTGAGAAAAGAGTAGTATGAACAGCTAAGCCTTCTAGGAATCAGACAGTCCAGAAGGAGGTAAAAAAGTGTTGGGGGGTGGTACTTCTGATCAGGCAGAGTGTCACGAGATCGAGTTCATCCTAGAGGCGCATCTAGTAAGAGAATGTGGGAAGAAAGGTGCAATCACACTGATGAGACAGTAAGAGGGATCAACAGGTATGTGAACAGAGTATAGACAGGTATAAGTACAATAGAGTAGCTGTAGTGTGTGATTAATCTGGGACTAACCGACTGAGACTTGGATGCGGCATTATTTGTGAGTTTTGTTCTGGAAAGTTTCCATAAGGAGTATGTAGATGGTCATCAGGGAGGGGGACATATTTGACTTAGTCTTGGGAATTGAGCTTCGAGAGATAGAAAGATAGAAAATCTACAGCAGTATACAGGCCCTTCACCCCTCAAAGCTGTGTCGAACATGTCCATAGCTTAGAACTCACCTAGGGTTATCTATATGCCCTCTATTTTACTAAGATCCATGTAACTATCCAGGAGTCTCTTGAAAGACCCAATTTTAACCGCCTCCACCGCCACCAACGGCAGCCCATTCCACTCCACTCACTGATTGGAATTTCATTAGGAAAGATTTAAGGATTATAATTCTGGAGGTTTTCAGATAGTTTTTGTTAGTCATAGTCATAGTCATAGTCATACTTTATTGATCCCGGGGGAAATTGGTTTTCGTTACAGTTGCACCATAAATAATAAATAGTAATAGAGCCATAAATAGTTAAATAGTAATATGTAAATTATGCCAGGAAATTTTGAAAATAAGTCCAGGATCAGCCTGTTGGCTCAGGGTGTCTGACCCTCCAAGGGAAGAGTTGTAAATTTTGATGGTCACAGGCAGGAACAACTTCCTATGACGCTCTGTGTTGCATCTCGGTGGAATGAGTCTCTGGTTGAATGTACTCCTGTGCCCAACCAGTACATTATGTAGTGGATGGGAGATATTGTCCACGATAGCATGCAACCTGGACAGCATCCTCTTTTCACACACCACCGTCACAGAGTCCAATTCCATCCCCACAACATCACTGGCCTAAGTACATGATTGGACTTGCAAGTAGGAGAATGCAAAATTTGGAAGGCAAATTATAGAAGAATTGGGTTGGAATTGAAGAGAGAGTTCTCTGTGAGTCGATCTTACTGGTTAAGTCCATGTCTGACATGAGAGAGTCACTTACATTCCAGCCAGTCTGAATTCAAGACATCCCTGTCCCTGTGAGGAAGGTGAAGAAGGACGGGGGCATTCAGGAACTTAGGTTGATGAGAGATATTGTATTTAGCTTTTCAAAGAAAGAGAGGCATATGTAAGGTTCAGGAAGCTGATATTGGAGCAACATACAGAACAAGTAGCAAGTCACATTGTCAACCAGAAGCATGAACAGTGACCAGAAAATGTCCTCAGTGAGGAGGATCAACAGGAATCCTGAGACATTTTATGCGTACACTGAAAACAACAGTATACTGGGGAGAGGACAGCACCTCTCAAGGACAAAAAAGGGAGATGACGTCTGGAGCCAGAGTTAGAATGTGAAACAGAAAATAATATTTTGTATTAATTAGCTTTCACAAAGGAGAAGGACATGGAGGAAAGTGAGAACAGGAAGGCTCTATCGTGTCATTCTCTGGCATTTTGATACCAAGGAGAAGGTGGTGTCGAGTCTCTCAACGTGTATTAAGTTGGGTAAATACTTTGGGTGATATAGTGCACAGGGGGATTTAGGTCACAGACCACATGCAGGTAAACATGAAATTAAACTGAAATCACGGTGAAGACACACACAATGAGCTGACGGGACTCTTTTTGTGCTGTACAGTTCACTGTTTATTCGTCAATGATTGGAGGCCCAGTGGGTAAAGATCAGAGAGGCATGGGATGAAAATTTAATTTCTACTCTGACTGTGGTTCTCCTCTGGGGTGGTGTGAGCAACCATTCAGAGTCTTCAAATAGGAACGGGACAGGTACCTCAGGGGAAATAACCTGCTGACCTGTTGGAATTGAGTTTGGAATGGGACAGAAGGAATGTTGTACCAGGAGCTAGGAGAGACTTGATGGTTTGAATGGTGTTCTCCATTTTACAGTGATCACTTGACCACTAATGAGATCAAATCCTCAGTCTAGTCTGCAACTCATAGGTACTATCAAACACTTCCATCCCACTGGACATCTTTTAGGATGCAACAGAGTGTTATTAAAGCAAACCTCGAGGTGTTTTGTACCTCAATTTCCGGAGGTTTTTGTAATGACAGCGAGAGAAAAAGGTACAGAAACGTAGGCAGGTTATGGAAAGTTGTGAAAACAGCCGAGTGGTGTGTGACTGTATTTCTCCCAATATTGACTGGGATTCTTCGTGTAGAGGCTGACAGCAGCCAAAGTTGTTTTTATTTTGGATTCTGGTAAACGTTACTAGTATTTATAGCCCTTACTATTAGCTTTGTAGCAGTTCTAGTCCCTCAGAAAGATGCATTCCACAGTAGTATATGCTGACATATATGTACTTCGACAATAGATTTACTTTAAACACTGTATTTCACAGAACATGTCTTCTGAGCATAGATGGAGTAAGGTAGGGCATTTCTCTTCAGAGGAAACACGGTGACAGGTGTCTTCAAACAGCTGTACAGGATGAGAGGAGGCATAAAACGAGTGCACAGCCAGATAATCTTTCCCAGGCCGGGAGTGCCTAAAACGTAGGGACATCATTTTAAGGTGATTGGGGGAAAGTATAGTGGAGGCGTCTGTGGTTATTTTTAAACACAGAAGATGTATGGAACTCACTGCCTAGGGGATTAGTTGAGGCAGCTGCATCAGGGGCATTTAACAGAACTTGCATTGCGGCATGCGGCGTGCAATTGATTTATTTCAAAGGGAGAGGCCATTTTGATAAGAAACATCCCCAAAGAAGGACACAATATTGGGGGAAGCTGCTAAACTGAGGGTAATCTAATACAGACATAGGAAGCTTGCAGCATAATACAGCCCCTTCGGCCCACAATGCTGCGGCGAACATGTCTTTACTTTAGAAATTAGCTAGGGCTACCCTTAGCCCTCTATTTTTTTTTCGAAGCTCCATGTACCTATTGGTCGTCCTCGTTTTCAAGTGCAACCCGTCCTTTTTGAACAGATCACACCTGCCCTCAAAAGAGATGCCAAAGATCCAGTAATCTGAATCCCTGCCGCCTCCTCTAATCCCGCAGACACATATTTATCTTCCACCTCATCCTATTCACTGTCACGTGGCACAGGCAGTAATCCCGAGATTACTATCTTTGAGATCCTGCTTCTCAAATTCCTTCCGACAAATTCCTTGCCAATATTCCCTCATAATTTTCTCCAGCTACCTGAAATGAATGTCCTCTCCTGTTAGCCATTGCCAACTTGATGAAAAGACACAGGGTATCCATGCTATCGATCCGTTTTTTCCTCTCTTGTATACCTCTGTCAAACCTCCTCTCATCCCCCTTTTCCTGCAAAAAGGGAAGCCCAAGCTTGCTCAACTTTTCCTGATGTGCTCTCTGTAATGAGGCGACCAGATCCGAACTCAATACTCCGAGTTTTATAGAGCTGCAACATTACCCTTCAGCTCTTGGACTCAGACCCCTGACAATGAAAACCAACACATCAGAAGCCTTCTTTCCATAATCCTGAAATTTGTACTCTGTAATCCAGTTTGACTTTTCATTCTTTATGGCCTAATACTTTTCAAGATGGAATTCCGTCTGCCACTTCTCAGCGCAGCTCAGCAACGTGTTGATGTCCCATTGTAACCTCAAGACCGTAAGATATAGGAGCAGAATCAGGCCATTCAGCCCATTGTGTCTGTTCTGCCATTCCATTATGGCTGATCCCTGAACCCACTCAACCCCATACACCTGTCTTTTGACCATAGACTTTGGTGTCCTGACCGATCATTAACTTCCACCTATAATATGAAATCTGGAGGAAAACGCACAGAGGTAGCGGGGGGGGGGGGGGGGGGGTGGTCAAAAAGGCGAGGAAAGAGGACCGGGTCGAGGCAACAAAGACTTATGGAGAAGAGGCGTTCGGTGGGTAATAAAATGGAGGAGTTGACGGCGCTAGCCAGGAGTCAGAGAACATTTCGGGAGAGCAGTGTTATGCGTTTTACTGAAACGTAGCTGCACGTGGAGGGCTTCCAGATCGTTCGGACTGACCGGAAGTGCACTGAGAGCGGTAAGCGTAAAGGAGGTGGGGGCTTACTGTTCTGGTTAACAACGGATGGTGCAATCCTGGTCATATTACGGTCGAGGAACGTGTTTGCAGACCGGATATTGAACTTCTTGTTGTTGGACTCCGGCCATATTCCACCGAGATACAACACTGGGCGTCATGGGAGGTTGTTCCTGCTTGTGGCCATCGAACTTTGCAGCTCCTCCCGTGGAGGGTCAGACACCCTGAGCCAATAGGTTGGTCCTGGACTTATTTCTGTCTGGCATAGTTTGCTTATTGTTGTTTGATTGTTTGTGGTTTTTGTATTGCTATATTTATGCTCTATTCTTGGTTGGTGCGGCTGTAACGAAACCCAATTTCCCTCGGGATCAATAAAGTATGTGTATGTCTATGTCTATACCAAGGACTTAGACTCCACCCTAGTCTGTCGCAGAGCATTCAACAGACTCACTACTCTCTGGATAAAATAATTCCTCCTTACCACTATTCTAAAAGGTCACCCCATCACCATTTTGTGAAGCTGTGCCCTTTATTTCTGGATGCACCCACCATAGGAAACATCCTCTACACATCTCCCCTATCTATTCCTTTCAACATTCGGTATGCTTCAAATAGATCAACCGTATTCTTCGCAGTTCCAGTGAGTACAGGCCGAAAACTTCCAAAAGTTCCTCATATGTGAACCCTTTATTCCCGGGATAATCCTCATGAACCTCCTCTGGACTGTCTCCAATGACAAAACTGTTGACAATACTCCAAGTGCGGCCTGACTAGTGTCATATAAAGGTGCAGAATTATCTCTTTGTTTTCATATCCTATTCCTCTTGAAACAAATACCCACATTGCCTGTACCTTCTTTACAGCAGTCTGAGCTTATAAAATAATCTTCTGGATGTTTTGCATCAGGACTCCTGTGTCCTTCTGCACATCTAATTTTTGAACCTTGTTCCCATTTAGATAATATTTCGCTTTATTGTTCCTTCTACCAAAATGCATTATCATACATTTCCCAACACTGTATTCCATCTGCCACATGTTTTGCCTGTTCACCCAACTTCTCTAATTCCTGCTGCAAACGCATTGATTCCTCAGCACAACCTATTCTTCACCTATCTTTACATCGTCTGCAAACATTGCCACAATCTTTCAATTCGATTATCCAAATCATTGATAAACAATCTGAAAAGTAGACGTCCCAATACAGACTCCTGAGGAGTACCACTAGTCACTGGCATCCAATCAGAAAAGGCTCCTTTAATTCTCACTCGCTGCCTCCTACCTGTCGGCCAATATGCTAAGCATGCCAATATCTTTCCTGTAACGCTATCGGAATTTATCTTGATAAACAGCCTAATGCGTGGCACCTTATCAAACTCCTTCTGAAAATCCAAGAAAATGAGATCAAATTCTTCTCCTATTATCCACAATGCTTGACACTTCCGCAAAAGAAATTTAACCAGATTTGTTAAGGAAGATTTCCTTTCATAGAAATTATGCTGACTGTGGCTTATTTTATCATTAGTCTCCAAGTACCTCGAAACCTCACCCTAGCTGCTCACCCACTGAGTGGGCAGGTACCTGAATAGACTCATCACCAACACCAGGTAGTAGTATAATCCCATTCCTTTGATAGCACACTTCCTGTTCTTCAGTTCTCTTCAAATGGACTCGGCGTCTGAACCCTCCACTCTGTCTCCCCTGTGCGTAGCTGTGAAATTGTCCCTGATTAGTAGTCCAACTCACACCTCTTTTACCTCCTTCTCTAGTTTTTCAAAAACTTCAAAAATCTGGTAGATTACTCACGTGTCCCTGCCCATTTCTCAACCAAGTCTCTGTAATGGACAACACATTACAGTTCCATGTACTTATCCGTGTTTTGTGTTCATCACATTTACCCATAATATCCCTGACATTCAAGTACACAACATTCAAACTATATGTCTCATCATACCTGTTAATTTGGTATTTCCAGTCCATTCGTTCACTGATGTCTACCGTCGTGTCTAATCCTTCACTTACTGACCTGGTGTTCCGATTCCCCGCCCCCTGCAAAACGAATTTAAACCCTCCTGAGTAGCATTAGCAAACCTCCCGGCCACCATATTACTCCTCCTCTAGTTCAGGTACAACAGGTCTCCCTTCGAAAGGTCACCGCTTGCCCAGAAAAAGTTTCAAATGATCCAAGCTTGGAACACTTCCCCCTGCACCATCTCCTCTGTCACTCATTCATTTGTGCCATTATTCTGTTCCTACATGCACAATCCTATGGCACCGGGAGTAATCCGGAAATTACCGCCTTGGAGGTCCTTCTCTTCATCCTATATCGTAAGTCTATATACTCAGTCTGTAGAACTTCTTCCACCTTTTTGACAATGACATTGGTGCTAATATGCACCACGACCTCTGGCTGTTCACTTTTCGCCTTGGGAATATCCTGCAGCCGCTCTGATACATCTGGACCCAAGCACCCGGGAGGCAACACAGCATCCTGGAGTCTCTTTTACGGCCACAGTATCTGCTGTTGGTACCCCTAACTATCAAATCCCCTAACACTCATGCACTGCTTGATCTTACCCTTCCCTGCCACAGGGGAACCACCAGGGTTCCTTCATCTCATTTTGAACTTAAATAAATTAATGGAATCAGGTGCTGGCAAAAGTTCCGAAATGTGTTTGTGGACTAGGTCTGACTGACACATGGAAAGTGACCATACCGGTTTTATTCCAGAGACCAAAGGCGAGCTGCATGGTGCGTTCACTGGCTGTCAGATACTGTAATTTGTGTACATGAGTAACCGAAGAAAGGAGATGGTGTGAGACAGGGGAGTTACCATGTTCAGGGTCAGTGCCATATCCATGACAGTGATGTCCTTACCAGTGAGAGACTGAGTTCATGGCCATGGTCTGAATTACATTGCAAAGACACAGGAATCATTAACAAATCACCATGAAAGCACGTACCACGGGCTTAATGACAACAGTCATCGCATTGTTCTGAGACTGGCACGATATGATGAATTATTTGCCTCACAATCTGCCACATAATAGTCTGTCACCTTCTGATTTACCTTTATCTGCAGCTGTTATACTTTGCTCTAACATTTTGTTTGTGCTTCAGCTTGTACTACCGCAGTACACTGCATTATTTTTGACCTAGTGTGCTAATACACCAACAAGAGGGGGAGCCTGTCTATATCTGATATTCTGTAACACTCAAGAGACAATTTTCAGTAAGGAAGTTGGTAACCTTCAGGAACAAGTGATCATAACATTATTAGTCTCGAAGTACTTTGGGGGAGCATATCAGTAAAAACTAAAGCCCTTTGATTGAATTTCACAAAGACAAACTTTATGCAGATGTGGCAAAGACCTCAGAAGGCAAACTGGAAGAAAGCTGCTCAACAATTTGTCAGTCGAGGGACAATGGGATCGATTTAAATAGGTAATACATGTAGTGCAGGTAATGTTCATACCCAAGGTCAGGAGATGCAAAAATAAAACAATAGATCAACTACATGGATGAGAAAATATTTATAAAAATATTGAAGGAAAGACAGCTATTTAAGGAATACAGAAAAAAAACGTAATGAATTTTAACCATGGGGCATATGAAAATATGAGAGCTATAGTAAAGTGGGAAATTCAGATTGCCAAAGAGATGTTGAGAAAGATATTGCAGATAATATTAAGATTGAGTAAGAGATTTTGTCAATACTACAGTGATTAAAGAAATGTTAAGTGGAAAGTTAACTGTATTAGAAATAACAGTGGGGTGTTAAGTTATGCAGACGAGGGCATAGCGGATACTCTTAACTGTTAGTTTGCTAAAGTGTTCACCTGCAAAGATGTTAAAAATAAAATTGCTTAAGCTGATTCAGAGATCTCAGTAAGTAAGGTCCTGCTTCAGCTGAAAAGGCTGAAAGTTAATAAATCTCAGTGTCGGACAACATATATCCAAGGGTACTTAAAGAAATCTATGATTAAAAATAGAAACACATAAAAAGTTTTTTTTTTCAAAACTCTGCGAAGATCGATGAAATCTTTAAGGACTTGAAATGGGCTAAAATTTTCTTGGTATATAAGAGGGGTGACTGCACTGACCCCTTTAACGATTTAGCATGTATCGTGGGTAAGATAAGAGAAACATTAATAAATGCAAACACGAGGAAATCTGTAGATGCTGGAATTTTAAGCAACACACATAAAATTTGCTGGTGAACGCAGCAGGCCAGGCAGCATCTCTAGGAAGAGGTACAATCGACGTTTCGGGCCGAGACCCTTCGTCAGGACTAACTGAAAGAAGAGCTAGTGAGAGATTTGAAAGTGGGAGGGGAAGGGGGAGATCAGAAATGATAGGAGAAGACAGAGGGGGGACAGATGGAGCCAAGAGCTTGACGGTTGATTGGCAATAGGGATATGAGAGGATCATGGGACAGAAGGCCTAGTGAGAAAGAAAAGTGGGAGGGGGGGGGAAGCCCAGAGGAGGGGCAAGGGGTATAGTGAGAGAAACAGAGGGAGAAAAAGGACAGAGAGAGAAAAATAATGTGTGTATATAAATAAATAACGATTGCGGTACGAGGGGGAGGTGGGGCATTAGCGGAAGTTTGAGAAGTCAATGTTCATGCCATCAGGTTAGAGGCTACCCAGACGGAATATAAGGTGTTGTTCCTCCAACCTGAGTGTGGCTTCATCTTTACAGTAGAGGAGGCCGTGGGTAGACATGTCAGAATAGGAATGGGACGTGGAATTAAAATGTGTGGTCACTGGGAGATCCTGCTTTCTCTGGTGCACAGAGCGTAGGTGTTCAGTGAAACGATCTCCCAGTCTGCGTCTGGTCTCACCAATATATAGAAGACCACATCAGGAGCACCAGACGCAGTATATCACCCCAGCTGACTCACAGGTGAAGTGTCGCCTCACCTGGAAGGACTTTCTGGGGCCCTGAATGGTGGGAGGAAGTGTAAGGGCATGTGCGCACTTGTTCCACTTACAAGGATAAGTGCCATGTGGGAGCTCGGTGGAGAGTGATGGGGTTACGGAATGACAAGGGAGTCGCCTAGGGAGCGATCCCTGCTGAAAGCAGAGAGAGGAATGGAGGGAAAGATGTGCTTAGTGGTTGGAACCGTTGAAGGCGGCGGAAGTTACAGAGAATAATATATTGGTGCCGGAGGCTGGTGGGGTGGTAGGTGAGGAAAAGAGGAACTCTATTCCTAGTGGGGTGGCGGGAGGATGGAGTGAGAGCAGATGTGCTTGAAATGGAGGAGACGCGTTTGAGAGCAGAGTTGATGGTGGAGGAAGGGATGCCCCTTTCTTTAAAAAAGGACTTCTCCCTCGCCCTGGAATGAAAAGCCTCATCACATTAATAAATATCAAGTTGGTAAAGAATCTGATAAGAACAGGGCTGCAGCAAGTGGGAATACGAAGATCCTTGTCTGGATGACTGTCAGTGACTCGTGGTGTTCCGCAGAGATTGGTGCTGGGACCACTACTTTTTTGCTGTGTATAAATGAATTAGATGATGAAATCGATGGATTTGTTGCCAAGTTTGCAGATGGTATGAAGATTAGTGGAGAGGCAGGTAGTGTTGAGGAAACAGGTCGGATGCAGAAGCAATTATACAGAGTGGGAGAAAGGGCAAGGAGGTTGCAAAATAAATATAATATTGGAACATGCATGCACTTTGCTAGTGGTAATAAATGTGCAGACTATTTTCTAAACGGGGAGAAAATCCAAAAATCAGAGTGGCAAAGGGACTTTGGAGTCCTTGTGCACAATACCCTAAAGGTTAACTTACAGGTTGAGTTGGTGCTGAGGAAGGCAAATGCAATGAGAGCGCTCATTTCGGAGGTCTAGAATACTGGAGCAGGAATGTGACTCACAGGTGAAGTGTCGCCTCACCTGAAAGGACTGATGGGGCCCTGAGGGAGGAAGTGTAAGGGCATGTGTAGCACTTGTTCCGCTCACCTGTGAGTCGGCTGGGGTGATATACTGCGTCCGGTGCTCCCGAAGTGGCCTTCTATATATTGGCGAGACCCGACGCAGACTGGGAGACCGCTTTGCTGAACACCTACGCTCTGTCCGCCAGAGAAAGCAGGACCTCCCAGTGGCCACACATTTTAATTCCACATCCAATTTCCATTCTGGCATGTCTATCCACGGCCTCCTCTACTGTAAAGATGAAGCCACACTCAGGTTGGAGGAACAACACCTTATATTCCGTCTGGGTAGCCTCCAACCTGATGGCATGAACATCGACTTCTCCAACTTCCGCTAATGCGCCACTACCCCCTCGTACCTCATCCGATATTTATTTTTATACACACATTCTTTCTCTCACTCTCCTTTTACTCCCTCTGTCCCTCTGACTGTACCCCTTGCCCATCCTCTAGGTCCCCCCCCCCGTGTCTTTCTCCCAAGACCTCCTGTCCCATGATCCTCTCATTTCCCCTTTGCCAATCACCCGTCCAGCTCTTGGCTCCATCCCTCCCTCTCCTGTCTTCTCCTATCATTTTGGATCTCCCCCTCCCCTTCCCACTTTCAAATTTCTTACTAACTCTTCCTTCAGTTAGTCCTTCCGAAGCGTCTCGGCCTGAAACGTCGACTGTACCTCTTCCTAGAGATGCTGCCTGGCCTGCTGCGTTCACCAGCAACTTTGATGTGTGTTGCTTGAATTTCCAGCATCTGCAGAATTCCTGTTGTTTGCATACTTATGGTGAGAGGATCATTTTCACACCTAGAAGATGCTAAAAGTGGGCTTCCACAAGAATCAGTTTTGGGGTTGTCACTGTTTTGTTTTATTTACACATTCGGATAAGCATAGAACTAATAAACTATTTAAGTTTGTGGAGGACACAAACTTAGAGAGATGGGCTAATAACATTCAGGCAGCAGAATCAATACAGGTAGATCTAAACAAAATCCTGATGTGGGCAGATAAATGGCAGATGAAATTAAAATATAAGTAAATGTAAAATATTACATATAGGAAGTAGAAATATTAGATATAAAGATACAATGCGGTCTTGCGTAAGAAAGTGCATTGTATGAGAAGGATTTGGGTGTTCCGGAAGACATCGCTATCAACTTCTGGGCAATGCACTGGAGCAATTAGAAAGACGAATAGAATATTGGGCTATATGATGTGCTCAGAGGAGTTCAGAGCTAGACATGTCTCCTTAAGCTGTATAATGAACTTGTGAGGCCACGCCTTGAGTACTGTGTACAATTCTGATCTCCATATTTTGTGAGGGATGCGAAGGCTCTGGAAAGAGATCAGAGAAGGGCGACTAGACTCATTACAGGACTGCAGGTGTGCGCTATCCAGAAAGATTGAAAGAATTAAATCCATTTGGCCTAAGTTAACGTATAATGAGAGAAGGTATGATAGAAGTGTTCAGAATCATTAAGGGTAGGGATAAGGTGGATGCCAACTGCTACATCAAAATTGATCCATCAACAAGGGAATAGGGCTACAGGTGGAGTCTGGTTAAAGGGAGATTTCAGACTAACATCAGGAAGCAATTCTTTACAGAGTAATTTGACAGGTGCAGAATGAACTCTACACTCTCACACAGTACTATAGACTGACAGGTACAGAGCAAACTCCACTCTCACACTGTATCAGAGTCTGACAGGTATGGAATGAACTCCACACTCTCACACTGTAGCATAGACTGACAGGTAGAGAATCAACTCTACACTCTCACACTGTAGCATAAAGTGACAGGTACAGAGCAAACTCCACTCTCACACTGTATCAGAGTCTGACAGGTATGGAATGAATTCCACACTCTCACACTGTACTATAGACTGACAGGTACAGAGCAAACTCCACTCTCACACTGTATCAGAGTCTGACAGGTATGGAATGAACTTCACACTCTCACACTGTACTATAGACTGACAGGTACAGAGCAAACTCCACTCACACACTGTATCAGAGTCTGACAGGTATGGAATGAACTCCACACTCTCACACTGTATCAGAGTCTGACAGGTATAGAATGAACTCCACACTCTCACACTGTATCAGAGTCTGACAGGTATGGAATGAACTCCACACTCTCACACTGTATCAGAGTCTGACAGGTATGGAATGAACTCCACACTCTCACACTGTACTATAGACTGACAGGTACAGAGCAAACTCCACTCTCACACTGTATCAGAGTCTGACAGGTATGGAATGAACTTCACACTCTCACACTGTACTATAGACTGACAGGTACAGAGCAAACTCCACTCACACACTGTATCAGAGTCTGACAGGTATGGAATGAACTCCACACTCTCACACTGTATCAGAGTCTGACAGGTATAGAATGAACTCCACACTCTCACACTGTATCAGAGTCTGACAGGTATGGAATGAACTCCACACTCTCACACTGTATCAGAGTCTGACAGGTATGGAATGAACTCCACACTCTCACACTGTACTATAGACTGACAGGTACAGAGCAAACTCCACTCACACACAGTATCAGAGTCTGACAGGTATGGAATGAACTCCGCACTCTCACACTGTATCAGAGTCTGACAGGTACAGAGCAAACTCCACTCACACACTGTATCAGAGTCTGACAGGTATGGAATGAACTCCACACTCTCACACTGACAGGTACAGAATCAACTCTACACCGCTCAGAATCAGAATCAGGGCTATTATCACCGGCATGTGACGTGAAAGTTGTTAAATTAGCAACAGCAGTTCAATGCAATACAGAATTAAGAAGAGAAAAATAATAATAGTGAAGAATATTAAAAATGATGCTAAATAAAAAAGTAAATCAGTTACAGTATAAGTATATTGAATAAATTTTATTTTTAAAACACGCAAAATCAGAAATAGCATATATTAAAAAAAGTGAGGTATTGTTGAAAGATTCAATATCCATTTTGGTATCAAATGGAAGAGGGGAAGATGCTGTTCCTCAATTGCTGAATGAGTGACGTCAGGCTTCGGTACCTCCTACCTGATGGTAACAGTGAGAAAAGGGCATGCCCTGGGTGCTGGATGTCCTTAATAATGGACGTTGCCTTTCTGAGACACCGCTCCCTAAAGATGTCCTGTGTACTTTGTCAGCTAGTACCCAAGATGGAGCTGACTAGATTTTCAACCTTCGGCAGCTGTTTTCGGTCCTGTGCAATATCACACTCTATCATAGACTGACAGGTACAGAGTGAACCCCTCACTCTCACCAGTACCAGAGACTGACAGGTACAGAGTGAACCCCTCACTCTCACCTGTACCAGAGACTGACAGGTACAGAGTGACCCCCTCACTCTCACACTGTCTCATAGACTGGCAGGTAGAGAGCGAACCCCTCACTCTCACATGTACCAGAGACGAGGAGATACAGGAGGAACACCACAATCCTGCAATCTATGCATCTGTTTCTGGCTGACTTTCTGTCTCCTTTTGTCAGTTTGCTAATGGCCTCTCTTTCTCTGTCTCTCCACCTCCCCCCCCCCTTTCTCTCTCTCTCTCTCTCTCTCTCTCTCTCTCTCTCTCTCTCTCTCTCTCTCACACACACACACACACACACACACACACACACACAACCACACACGCTCTCTTTCTTTGCCACACTTCTAATATTTTATCTCGCTTGTCTTTCTCTTGATCATTTCCAGCCACGCTACACCTATTCACCTACCAATTTCCAGTACTGTTTTTATTATTTAGCCGTCTGCCTTTGCAGATCGAAATATTTACTCTCGATTTCTTTTGACCTTTGACAGATTTATGATGGTCATACATCAGCATACATCAAACAGTTACATCAGCAACATCACATACAAAATGCTGGAGGAACTCAGCAGAGTTCCCTGTGTTACCTTGGATTTCCAACATCTGCAGATTTTCTCGTGTTTGTATATTAGCAACGTGTTCATTGTACCGTTTCCATCCTGGTCTGGGTCACTTCATGTGTGTTTCTGTATTTTGAATTGTATTGACTTCCTTCATGTACATGAAAAGTAAAAATCATTACGTTATGTCTCCGTCTAAATGTGCAATGTACAATTTATAGTGACTTATAACAAATAGTATGTACAACAGGACAGTCAATAGAACATAGAGACACAATTCTGCAATTGTTTCTTTGTGTGTGTGTGTGTGTGTGAGAGAGAGAGAGAGAGAGAGAGAGAGAGAGAGAGAGAGAGAGAGAGAGAGAGAGAGCAGGAAGAAGCTGAAGGACTGAAGGACAGTTCAAACTGGGAAACTGCAGGGACAGAGGTAGGGATCGGTCAGTGTCGCTGGTCTCCGTTCAGAGATGAATAATTAGCCAACAAAAAGAAGAAATCTGTAAGTGTAGCTATTCCGTGACAAAGCTCAGTCTTTGAAAGTAAATCTACCGGCTTATTTCCACCAGAGACGCTGCTGAGATAATGCCGAAGAATTTTGATATTGATCCCAATCGCTCCAATATGTACACTAGAGACAATGGTATTGAGTTAAAGTATCTGTTCAAACAACTGTAACTAAAGTTAGTGAGGTGTATAACCGTGTCTCCGGAGACAGATCCTCTGTATAAATCAGGGCCGCTTGGAATGCATCAGCTGTCTGCCGGAGCTGTGAATACAGGGGTAGCAGAAATCACAGATTCTCACTGAAATGGTGTATCCCGTCATCTGGCGGATAGAAGACATTTACTATCCTTTTATTTCTGCCTTTGGGATTCCCGGTAAGGCACGGTGTCGGCTGCCGTCGGTGGATGTTGAAGTTTAATCCCAATGATATTCATTGATTCTACCGCTGGTTTAAACTCTCACATTCCAGTCTCAGTATTCCGCATTTCAGGAATGGAGAAGAAGCACCGGGACTCGAGATGCTGGGATTTCTATCTTAAAACAAACCGCTGCAGGAATTCAGCAAATCGGCCACTTTCTGTGGGACTGAGCGGGTCAGGCAGCGTTCTTCCAGCGGTTTGTGATTAATAATGAGATGTTCGGCTCTCTGCTTTTGGTCTTGTCGAAGCTGCACTTCACTTGCAGATATTGTGTTTACTCAGCCCGCGGAGCTTATGCCAATTGATCGTCTGCATTTGAATGTGTGATTGTCTACTTAGGAGTAACAATCAAACCATCGACTGCAGTAACACTTTAGCAAATGTGAGGAGTTCCGTGTTGTAACACGAAACGGTCGTGGATTTTTAGTAAATGTCTGCGATATGACTGAAAGTAAAGTAATTGGTGGACAACACAGTGAAGTAGATGCTGAGTCAATTAACTTAACCGACGTGGTGTTTCATAGTTATCAATACAGTGAAATGTTTTCTATTTTATTTACAACTGACACCCACCGTTACAGACATCATATTGACTTTATTTTACTGTGTAAACTCCATCTCTGTCTCCGCCAGCTCTGCGCCCTCTCTCGACCCTCCTACCGCTAAATGTAACAATAAAGTGGAACTATTACAGGATCCCCTCAAACTGCCGCATTGGCTTCTGCTCAGTACTTTCTCAACTTGCTGTTTCCTGTCTGTCTTCCAGCGAACTTGGTGGCGATTGTGATCCTGTCCCGGGGAAAGTGCGGTCTCTCCAAATGTGTCACTCGCTACCTAGTGGGAATGGCAGCGGCCGATCTCCTGGTCGTTGTCTCGGATCCGCTGCTGAAGTGGACTGCTTCGATTTATTTTCCCCAGTCATTCCTACGAATCACTCCTATGTGCAGATTCGGTCTGTGGTTCGTTGCTGCGAGCACTGCCGCCTCAGTCTGGCTGACTGTCGCTTTCACCGTCGATCGATTTGTGGCGATTTGCTGGGAGAAGCTGAAAACGAAATATTGTACCGAGAGGACGGCGGCTGCGGTTATCGGGACAGTGAGTGTACTGGCCTGTTTAGAAACCGTCCCCTGGGCCTTTGCATACGGCCCTAGAAAAATAATTGATGGTGTTCCCTGGGAATGTGCTCTTACACCGAGCTACACAAACTCTCCCTCATGGGCGGCATTTGACATGTTCGACCGCATTTTAACCCCTTGTGTCCCATTCTTTCTGATTTTACTGCTCAATATTCTGACTGTCAGGCGGATTCTAACGGCCAGTCGAGCCCGCAGGGGTCTTCGGGGACAAAAGAGTGGAGAGAATGACAAGGACCGGGAGATGGAGAGCCGACACAGATCCATCGTTTTTCTCTTCAGCATCACCGGTAGTTTCATTTTGTTTTGGGGAACACTGGTGTTATTTTCTATCTACAGACGGATTTCAGTGAGTTATGTTCATTCTGTCACGGATCCCCGTTACATCACCGGACAAACTTCGGAAATGCTGCAGATTCTCAGTTCCTGCACCAACACGTGTATCTACGCCCTGACCCAGAGCAAATTCCGAGAGGAACTGAAGAATGCGGTGAAATTCCCACTGAATCGGATTTTGAAACTCTTGAAAGTTTAGTAATAAATGTTGTAAAGTATTACAATTCAGCTGCCTTCATGCCTCCTATTCTATCCCCTCTCTTGTGGGTAAATGGAAACAATGTATAAAGTATAAGGTAAATAATATGATGAACAGAGTAACAAAACAAACACGTGAAAATCTGTATTCGCTCGAAATACAAAACAACACACACGCAATCAGATCCTGATGAAGGGTCTCGCCACGAAACGTCGACTGTTTACTCTGTTCCTCACACAAACTGCTGGAGGAACTCAGCAGGCCAGGCAGCATTTATGGAAAAGTGTAAATTGTCGACGTTTCGGGCCGACACCCTTCATCATAATCCTGTCAAATGTTTACTCTTTTCCCGTTATGTCTGTGTTGCCTTAGAGTTGCAATACAACTGCTTACAGCTGATCCCGACGGCATCACTGTCCTCACCATAGCAATGTGCACTCTCCTACATATTCTGTTCCGTCCAGTCGTGTCCCCATACTCCAAACAATAGGAGATACCCAACACGCTGTCATCCGGCGCCTTAATTACAGTTGACCTATCAAAAGAGTTTTATGGAACCTATATGAGAAGAAATCAAAATCTGGTCTCTTCAATTTAATGCATTTAACACTGAAATTAATCTTCACTCCCGGCCATTACGGAGATTGGATGCTGAAAATGACCCCAAACGCGAGAATAACACAGTAATCCTGGGATTATTAAATGCCGCTGGTGGAGAGGTGAACCTTGATTTGCTGGAGACAGACGTTACCAGGGAACCCCTGTTGGGAGTGTATTACTTGTGAATAGTCTACGGATCCTCAACTGTCTTGCGGCATGCAAGACACGGTGTGCTTTCCTACCTGGGGATTCAGAAACTGAACCAAATCTGCTGCAATCATTCAGTAAATATCTGCACTTGGGACCTTGAAATTGGAGGGGATTCATTGCTGGAATAGATGAATGCTGTTCAGCCCAGGAGACAATTCTGAGGGATCCCTGCTGTGATACCCTGGAGCTGGGGCGCACAACTGCTGATAACCACGACGGTTTTCTATAGGGAGGGAGATGGTGTCCTCGCTTTGATTCTGGATTTCTTCTTTTTTCTCAACGCCGGTTGACGGCACGGTCAGTCAAAGGCCGGATTTGTTTCTTGTGCCGACATTTCGAGATTCTAACAATGGAAATCAGGATGTAGCGAGAGGTTGACTTGTCGGCCATTTCGCAAAATTCTTTAGGACTGGAAAAGATGAGAAAATCTAGAGCGTAACAAGTCTGACAACAGTATTTATGGAATCAACGGAAATAATAAACTTGAGATGACAGAACAGTTAGTGTGGATAGAAAGCTAGTATCTGGTTTATAATGCGCGATAACAAACACTCATAAAGCCTGAAGGGGATCAGACAAACTAGTTGTGAAGGGCTTATAAATAAAGGAAGGCAGACGTAACATCAGCTGCAGTGTATGAGGTAACAATATAAGAGAAAATGGAGAACCAGTGGGTATGTCTCTGAAGTATTAGAGTCATAGATTTATACAGCATAAAATAGGCTATTCAGACCAACTTCATACTGACGAAGGAGTCAACCTGATCTATTCCCATTGCTCGTGTTTGGCTCACGTCTCCCTAAACCTTCCCTATAACCGTGAGATTCAAGATTATATAATGTCATTTCCAGTGCTCAGGTGTAAAGGACTACAAAATAGTTGTTATTCTTGACCGAATGCAACAAAACAAAATAGGGCAGTAAGGTAAAGACCACAATACATACACACACAACAACAATATATACAACAGATAGCATTGTAACTAATCAATATAGATAATAAGTAATGTAATGTGTTCGTATCTATTCTGAAATTAGAGGATATAAAGTAGGGATAAATCGTGTTGATATGCATTGAGAATCTATTGGCAGACTTGAAATAGGCCTGGGGTATTTTTTTCTCTTCTAGGTGGCAGATATTTATTTGTGGGACAACAAAGGGATCAGGGCTACACAAGCAGCTGCGCACACTTTGCACCAGTGACCTATCCAAGTGAGCTACAAGTGGCATCTCCAAGTAAACACATGGTCGGGAGCAGGGAAGGCATTGTGAACAGCTGGAAGAGCAACTTTACAAAAGTTTAGTTTAGCCATAGCTGCACTACCGTACTTGTGCAATAGATTGACATCGCATATTCAGTTACCTGCGAAGCGGAGAACATCCAGAATCTAGCCAAGCAAAAGGATTATAGTCACCACATGATAATTCACCTTCATTCCATATCTTCTTATTGTTCTCTCACTGGCCAATGATAACGTCTCTCCGAGCCAGTCTGCTTCAGATAAAACTACATTCACCCGGAAACACAGGGTAGGCACTCCAATTGAGGCAGTCAACTCACACACAGTGCAATACAAGTGCGATTGTTAGTCTCCATCACTCCAGCCGCAGGACTCCTCTGCAGGAATTATTGTCCTGCAAAAAAATATTTTCAACTGCTACATGAATGTCTTTTTTTTGATCGGAGAATTTGTGGACTGGAAACACAACACAAGAAGATCAGGAGATGCTGGAAATCCAAACTAGAACACTCAAACTGACGGGGGAGCACAGCAGGTCAAGTAGCATCTATGGAAATTTAAAAAAAAACTGTCCATGTTTCATGCCGGGACTCGTCGTCAGAAGTTTGCTTATGATTTCAGCAGCATTGATTTCATTTGGAATTTCATTGAAACTTTGATTTCAATTGAAATCTGATCTTCATCAGATCCAGCTAAACCCATCTGGTTCCAAGGTCAACACACCTGGTTTCAATAATCTATCTGATCACTAAATTACCGCTCCTTAGAATTATTCCAGTAGAGAATTTTTCTTTCTTTCTCTCTCTCTCTCTCTCTCTTTCTCTCTCTCTCTCACACACACCTTTCTTTCTTTGCTGCTGCATGGCACCCACAGATGAAAACAATACTCCATAAAACTCCGAAAATATTGAGTATACTGCATAGATCAGACTCCATTTGTGTAAACATAATTTTGCATTTGGAGTAGTTAACTCAGCTAGTTTTCTACAAGGTGCTGTGTGTTTTCACCATTTTCAGTTTTGATTTTCATATACATTGCCACTACCAGTTCCTTAAATTTTCTGCATAACCCAAACCCACGATGGTCTACAGTCAAAAGACACCGGAAGCATTAGTGGTCTCAGGTTGACCATCTGAGAACCTCCCTTAAAAACTGCTACGTCCCTGACATTGAAGATCTCGGGGATCAGGCCCACAGGCCGAGTGCTGGACGGTGCAAACAGAAGGTAACCGCACGGGTTTCCTTCCAGGGACCAAAGACGAGATGGACGGTGCGTTCATCGGCCGTAAGATACCGTCCCTTGTGTACATGGCTGACAGGAGGAACGAGGTGATGGGAGACGGGGGAGTTACTGTGGTCAGGTTCAGGGCCGGATCCATGAGAATTATGTCCTTTTGATACTGAGCGTGAGTTCACGGTTCGAATGCGAAATTTGCTCCCCGCTGTGGAGCAGCCAGACGCAGTGCCTGATTCCGCGAGCAACTCTCAACGATCCGGGGACCAGTGAAGTTGCTCCTTTGCGGCTGGGTGAGAATTTTTAATTGGAGATGCGATTACGCTCAGAGAGGGCGGTACTATCATTGTGTCCTGTCCTGGGGCTGGGGAGGAGCTATCACTGGAACTGGAATTACTCCTTATTCTTGATAAGTACACTGGGAACAGCACCTTGCTTGTGGAGAGTCCAGAGGGATTACGTTTCATTGGCATTCGCTGATGAATTCTTCCACGCGGCGTGCAAATGACTGCAACTTACTGCTTTGCTGATCTCAGGGCCCCTTTGCTCACGGTGATGGGGTAAAGGGGTAGGTAAATAGTATAGACTAAGAACAATGGTCAATCACCTTGGGTACGCCTTAGCGTACTGTTTTGGACAGACAAAAAGAAACTTTACCCAGCAACCGGTGAAGTACTAGCCATTGTTCTCTAAAGATTGGCAAAGGCTCAAATAAGGAACTATCTGATCTTGCAGAAGCAGCTCAAGGCATAGCTAAATATGGGAAGTATAGTGCAGGGGATAGAATGTTCTGGAGAAAAGGGGAAGGTTCCGAATGAGGAACTGATGGGCTAACTTTGGCTTAAAATAATGATAACTAACTGACCAATGATTATTTTACATCTAATTTACATTTCATGTGATTGAAATGATTCTAATATTATCTAAACTTGTAATCGTAAGATTTCCTGCTACCTGATCAATGTTATAAATTGTGGAGAACTGTGTAATTCGGGGGCAGTGTCTGGACTGCGTCTTTTGGGAGATCAGTCTGTAACTTCTCCCATAGCATACTAACAGAATTACGTGTGTTAGTGTTTTTGTGGTCCTTTGTCTTTGCATCGGTCGGTCCAGTCCGACAATTTGGCGAGCCAAAGCCAGGAGTCCAAATAAGAGGGTCTCGTGAGGCGGTGTCAGAGGTCGAATCGGTGGCGGTGACCTGAGCAGGTGGGCCCAAAAGGTAAGACTTACCTTGACCTCTCTCACTAATTGCCCACCTTGACGATCCCCTCGTCTGGCCGGTATTCCTCTGACGGACTCCTTTCGAAACCTGAGTTGAGGATCGCCCGAGAACCACAGGCTAAAAGAGGGGTTAGAGTCCCCGACGAGGTATTGTGAGTATTAAAGTCTGCTGGTGCTAACAAATTGGGCAGCGGATCATTGGTAGTGATCTATTACATCTTCTTTGTGTGTGTTACAGCAAATTGGTCAGCAGATTAGCGGCAGTAACCTATTACCTTTTGCAGCTGGTAACCATTCTAATTGGCGTGGAGGGGGAGGGGGGTGCCGGAGCGTATAGCCCAGTAAATTGACCAGTACAGGGCAGAGCAGATAAAGGGGAAACGGCTCTCCTCTGCAATCTATCCGGATGCTGTAAATACGTTTTGGGGTCTTCTTCTGACAATTTGCCTGTCTCAGCATCCTGCCTTAGACCAGTTGTTAAGAGGGGAATCCCCCCAGGCGAAGGTCAGGACCCTGAAGTGGGTGCAGAGAGACACAGCACAAGATTAACGGGGAGTGGGGTTATAGATTATAAAGTGGTAGAGCCGCACTCTGGTGTATCAGCACCCAGCCTTAGACCGGTTTTAAAGAGGGGAAATCCCCTAGGCGACGGTCAGGACCCTGAAGTGGGAGTGAGAAAAGGAGGCGGCTGACCAACCGATTAGGAAGCATGAGACAAACATTAGATAAGTCAGTAAATAACACGCCATTTTTTATACTATGCCCAGATGACCCAGAGAGAGAGAATGATTACTGAAGGTTATCAGTATACATAAGTAAGAAATTGGGGAGCGAAAGTTGGCCTCTGGGTGGGACCTGGGATTTAGATAAATGTCTAAAGGCAGAAGAAGCAATTTGGAAGCGTAGTACCAGACAAAAATGGAAGGTTTTAATGTCGACAAAAATGGAAGGTTTTAATGTCCAATTGGAGAAAAATGGCCGAACAATTAAAATAACATATCGAAGCAAATTAGTTGGGAGCATAACGCACGACGCTGAGAGATTAGTGTATGCGACAATGAAGGAAATTCAAAACAGTGGGAGATATTAAAAGGACTGTGTGAGGATTACGATAAGAATAAGGAAAAGCAGGATAGGGAGACAAGAGACAGGTGGGCTAAGGATAGACGGAAGGATAATGATGAAGCCGGCAAAAGTAAAACTGAGGTACATCTTGACCTGTCTGGACTGCCCCTGCCCTTCACTGAAAATGAGACTGAGGAGGAGGAGGTGTGACACATTGACGTTGCCTGCATTCGACCCCAACCCGGGGCGCCGGGGGGACAAATCACTGGACAGAAACAATATCTGCAATGTTGGATAGGTACGAGCGTGTGGCGAAAATTTTGTACGTGTTCATTGCCGTCATTGGAGTTCCTGGTGAGTGAGCATAGCAATTCATGTTTGGTATTTCTGTGTGTTAACCGGCGTGAACCTGTTTATGACCATTTTACAAGCTTCCCACTTGATGACCATTACAAAAATAATCGACAGAGATATGGATCCTGTCAGTCAACACTCTCATGCTCAATACGTATTGATGCCTCTGTCCGTCTTTTAACTCACGGGATCGACTCGAACGATGTTCTTTCCTTTAATGACACCATGTCCAGATTTATCCCAGTGTTGGGGAGGCCAATCTCCCCGTAAAGGGGGTGACTGGGAGGGTTTTACATTGTGAAGTTCACTGCATAGAACATAGAACATAAAACATAGATTAGTACAGCACAGTAGAGGCCCTGCGGCCCACAATGTTGTGCCGACCCTCAAACCCTGTCTCCTATATAACCCCCCCCCCACCTTAAATTCCTCCATATACCTGTCTAGTAGTCTCTTAAACTTCACAAGTGTATCTGCCTCCACCACTGACTCAGGCAGTGCATTCCACGCACAACTACTCTCTGAGTAAAAATCCCTGCTCTAATATCCCCCTTGAACTTCCCACCCATTACCATAAAGCCCTGTCCTCTTGTATTGAGTAGTGGTGCCCTGGGGAAGAGGCGCTGGCTATCCACTCTATCTATTCCTCTTATTATCTTGTACACATCTGTCATGTCTCCTCTCATCCTCCTTCTCTCCAAAGAGTAAAGCCCTAGCTCCCTTAATCTCTGATCATACTGCATAGTCTCTAAACCAGGCAGCATCCTGGTAAATCTCCTCTGTACCCTTTCCAATGCTTCCACATCCTTCCTATAGTGAGGCGACCAGAACTGGACACAATACTCCAAGTGTGGCCTAACCAGAGTTTTATAGAGCTGCATCATTACATCGCGACTTTTAAACTCTATCCCTCGACTTTTGAAAGCTAATACGCCATAAGCTTTCTTAACTACCCCCCATCCACCTGTGAGGCAACTTTCAGGGATCTGTGGACATGTACCCCGAGATTTCTCTGCTCCTCCACACTACCAAGTATCCTGCCATTTACTTTGTACTCTGCCTTGCAGTTTGTCTTTCCAAAGTGTACCACCTCACACTTATCCGGGTTGAACTCCATCTGTCACTTCTCAGCCCACTTCTGCATCCTATCAATGTCTTTCTGCGATGTCCGACAATCCTCCACACTATCTACAACACCACCAACCTTTGTGTCGTCTGCAAACTTGCCAACCCACCCTTCTACCCCCATATCCAGGTCGTTAATAAAAATCACAAAAAGTAGAGGTCCCAGAACAGATCCTTGTGGGACACCACTAGTCACAATCCTCCAATCTGAATGTACTCCCTCTACCACGACCCTCCGCCTTCTGCAGGGAAGCCAAACTTCCCTGAATCCCATGCCTTCTAACTTTCTGAATAAGCCTACCATGTGAAACCTTGTCAAATGTCTTCCTAAAATCTATATAGATCATATCCACTGCATTACCCTCATCTATATGCCTGATGCCTGGTCACCTCCTCAAATAACTCTATCATTCTTGTTAGACACGATCTGCCCTTCACAAAGCCATGCTGGCTGTCCCCGATCAGACCATGATTTTCTAAATGCCCATAGATCCTATCTCTAAGAATCTTTTCCAACAGCTTTCCCACGACAGACGTAAGGCGCACTGGTCTATAATTACCCGGACTATCCCTGCTACCTTTTTTGAACAAGGGGACAACATTCGCCTCCCTACAATCCTCCGGTACCATTCCCGTGGACAACGAGAACATAAGGATCCTAGCCAGAGGCTCAGGAATCTCTTCCCTCGCCTCATGGAGCAGCCTGGGGATTATTCCGTCAGGCCCCGGGGACTTATTTGTCCTAATTTATTTTAACAACTCCAACACCTCCTCTCCCTTAATAACAACATGCTCCAGAGCATCAACCTCACTCATATTGTCCTCACCATCATCAAGTTCCCTCTTATTGGTGAATACCGAAGAGAAGTATTCATTGTGGACCTCGCTCACTTCCACAGCCTCCAGGCACATCTTCCCACCTTTATCTCTAATCGGTCCTACCTTCACTCCTGTCATCCCTTTGTTCTTCACATAATTGAAGAATGCCTTGGGGTTTTCCTTTACCCTACTCGCCAAGGCCTCCTCATGCCCCCTTCTTGCTCTCCTCAGTCCGTTCTTAATTTCCTTTCTTACTTCCCTGTATTCCTCAATAGACCCATCCTTGCTTCCTAAACCTCATGTATGCTGCTTTCTTCCACCTGACTAGATTTTCCACCTCATTTGTCACCAATGGTTCCTTCACCCTACCATTCTTTATCTTCCTCACCGGGAGAAATTTATCCCTAACATCATGCAAGAGATCTCTAAACATCGACCACATGTCCATAATACATTTCCCTGCAAAACCATCATCCAAATTCACACACGCAAGTTCTAGCTTTATAGTCTCATAATCTGCCCTTCCCCAATTAAAAAATTTCCTGTCCTCTCTGATTCTACCCTTTTCCATGATAATGCTAAAGGCCAGGTAGCGGTGGTCACTGTCCCCCAGCTGCTCACCCACTGAGATATCTGTGACGTGACCCGGTTCATTAGCTAGTACTAGATCTAGTATGGCTCTCCTCTTGTTGTAGTTTATGGCCCCTTGTATGGCTTGTTGAAGTGTATTCATGTCCACTGGGTCCATAGTGGCCGGATCTTTCTGTTTCAAGGAACAAGGCGAACCCAAACGTGGGACACAGGCCCGGAGATTAAGTTAAGATGCAGATGAGGGTGTGAATTTAAACGGTAAACAGGAGGGTGTGCAGGAAAGCCGAAGGCAGACAGAACTGTCTTGACAAGGAAGGTAGAAAGGAAAGCGGCGGAGAAAATTTTTCTTAGCACGGAGAGACGGAGTTAAACAGGTAAATCTCGGGGTGGAAGTGAAACTTAGAATACTTATCTTGACACGGAGAGACGGAGTTTCGCAGGTAACCCTGGGAATTGCAGTAGAACTTAGAAAACTTATATACTAACTCTTCCTTCAGTTAGTCCTGACGTAGGGTCTTGGCCTGAAACGTCGACTGTACCTCTTCCTAGAGATGCTGCCTGGCCTGCTGCGTTCACCAGCAACTTTGATGTGTGTTGACTGACACGGAGAGACGGAGTTTCACAGGTAACCCTCGGAATTGCAGTAGAACTTATGTTGACACGGAGAGACGGAGTTTCACAGGTAAATCTCAGTACTGAAGCAACACTTAGAACACACAATCCTGAGCGACCGGAACGTTAATTACCACACTGGCAAAACCAACGATCTGGCAACTAGTGGGTGAAAAAACGGGGTTCTTTTGCTGCAGGTCCTGATGAAAACCAGGTGTGCCACTATGAAAGGGATTTAGGAGAAAATGGGGAATTAACGGTCAAGACCATAACAGGATCTTGGTTTGCAGTGTGAGTGACAGGCGACAGAATGAAACAAGAGGGAGAGAACTGGAGAGCATCATACCCTACCAACCTGTCATACGCAACGTCGGCAAGACCAAGGAATTGATTTTGGACTTTCGGAAGGGGAAGTCGGGAGAGACACAAACCAGTCGCCATCGAGGAGTCAGTGCTGGATAGGGTGACTAGCTCCATGTTCCTGCGTGCCGTTATCTCTGAGAATATATTCTTGGCCGAACATATTGATGTGATCAGGAAGAAAGCACGCCAGTGGTTACCCAATACTTTAACGATGTTTACAGATGTGTGGTGGAGGCCTCTGATCAGGTCGCATCACCGTGGACAGTGGAACATTCAGCCTTTTCAGCCCTTGTGTTTGCAATCACTGGATTGCAAAAGGCTGCTGAGGGCTGCAGACTCAGACCGATTCATCACGGGAACAACTCTCCCCACCATCAGAGACACCTTCAACAGGCGGTGCCTCAATAAATGCCCTCAGCACCCGCGACATACCTCACCCGGGGAACAGGTACAGGAGCCTCAGGAATGATTCCCAACAATTCAGAAATAGCTTGTTCCTCCCCACCGTCAAATCCATGAACAGTCCCCGAGCACCTGGACAAAGGTTGAAAACTTCGAAGTATATTTATGATCAAGGTACTTATTCAGAGCACAACTCTAAGATTCGCAAACACCTAACATGCTAGAAAAGAAGCAATTACACAAATGGGAAAAAGCGAGTGAACAACACATACAATATCAGACATCAAACCAGGAGTCCGTCAGTTATGACTTTCGTTCGGTGTCGCTCTGCCAGTTTAGTTATTCCATTTTTTAAAACATATTCATTTATTCTTGTTATTTATTGTCCTTTTGTCAAAACCTGTTACCCGCAAAACAAATTATATTCCGTCATTTAAGGGAAACTATTTCAAGTACTGATTGTTATGTCCCTCCAGATTTGTTTTGCAATTTTATTTCCAGCCAGTCGATGTCTCTCTTACTTGTAACTTTGCAGCCGTTGTTTACGCCCTGTTACTTCGTTGCTCAGCAATTGACCTTCGGCATCAGGTCAGCTATTTTATGATGGCTTGCAAATTTCATTCGCCATTAAGCAGAAACAGATTATTACGACCTGCTGGAAAGTGAATTAACATTCGACTCCGGCTGTTGTGAGAATCCCTAGAAGTAATGCCTTGTCACTCAGCTCCTTGCGCACTCGAACGCCCAATAAACCCGCTATCAAGCTCGCACAACGCCTGGGATGGATTACTGATGAAGGGTCTCGGCTCGAAAGAACAACTGTTCACTTTTTACTCTTTTCCACAGATACTCCCTGGCCTGCTGAGTTCCTCCAGAATATTCTGTGTGTCTCTGCAGATCTCTCACAGATCCTCGCTCTCCTTCCTCACTTCCACGCACACTTTATCCCCTCTCCCTCTCACACACAGACTCCATTCCATCTGCCTCCCCTGTCTCCACTCCATATGCATTCAGCAAGGAAAGGGCCAGACTGTCCGAAATTCCCAGTTAGAAATGTACGCCCAGTGGGGACATCAGTTCAGGGAACGTGTTCTTAGAAAAAGGGGTGTTCAGATGTGTCTGTGTGCACCATTGTTAAAATCAGGAAGAAGAGGAACATGGTGAAGAAAAGGGAAAGCAAAGACCACTGAACAGTGAAAGGGGTAGACAGAGTGGCAATGAGAATGGAAGCAGAAACGCTGGAGAATGATTAAATATGGGGTAGAGAGATGACAAGTTTTAGAGAGGTTAGAGCGAAGGGAAGGGGAATGGGGAATGAAGTTGGAGAGGAAGAAGAGAGAGTGCGGTTTGGGAGAGAGAAAAAAATTGGATGAGAGATGGAGAACCGAGAGGGGGTAGTGGGAGAGAAGGCTGGGTGGGGATTTGGAGAGAGAATGTGGGATAGAATAGTGGAGTGGGTGAAGATACATTGAGGAAAAGCGGGATGGGAGGGAAATGGAGAATGGGAAGTGGGGAGAAGATAAGGGAGAGTAGAGAGTGGGAGTGGGAGAGAGGGAAGGTGGTCGAGTGAGGTAAAGTGAAGGGACTGTGGGTAATGGGAAAGAGGGAAGGGGATAGGTGAAGAACGAGACGAGAATGGGGAGTAGGCTGTGGGGGAAAATAAGATTTTGGAGAATGTAAGTAGTAGAAAACAATGCGGGGTGGGGATGTAGAGAGGGGAGTTGGAGACAGAAAAGTGAGATTGGGAAGTTGGAGAGAGAAAAATTATAGTGGGGAGTGGGGCGAGAGAAGGGAGAATGCGGAGGAAGAAAGAGAAGGGTGAATGCGGAGTGGGGAGAAGGAACGGAGAGTGGGGAGTGGGGAGAGAGAAGGGGGAATGCGGAGTGGGGAGAAGGAACGGAGAGTGGGGGGAAGAAAGAGAAGGGGGAATGGGGAGTGGGGAGAAGGAACGAAGAGTCGGGAGGAAGAAAGAGAAGGGGGAATGGGGAGTGGGGAGAAAGAACGGAGAGTGGGGAGGAAGAAAGAGAAGGGGGAATGGGAAGTGGGGAGAGAGAACGGAGAGTGCGGAGGAAGAAAGAGAAGGGAGAATGGGGAGTGGAGAGAAGGAACGGAGAGTGGGGAGGAAGAAAGAGAAGGGGAATGAGGAGTGAGGAGAAGGAAAGGAGAGTGTGGAGGAAGAAAGAGAAGGGGGAATGGGGAGCGGGGAGAAGGAACTGAGAGTGGGGAGGAAGAAAGAGAAGGGGGAACGCGGAGTGGGGGGAAGGAACGGAGAGTGGGGAGGAAGAAAGAGAAGGGGGATGAGGAGTGGGGAGAAGGAACGGAGAGTGGGGAGGAAGAAAGAGAAGGGGGAATGGGGAGTGGGGAGGAAGAAAGAGAAGGGGGAATGGGGAGTGGGGAGAAGGAACGGAGAGTGGGGAGGAAGAAAGAGAAGGGAGAATGGGGAGTGGGGAGAGAGAACGGAGAGTGCGGAGGAAGAAAGAGAAGGGAGAACGGGGAGTGGAGAGAAGGAACGGAGAGTGGGGAGGAAGAAAGAGAAGGGGAATGAGGAGTGAGGAGAAAGAAAGGAGAGTGCGGAGGAAGAAAGAGAAGGGGGAATGGGGAGCGGGGAGAAGGAACTGAGAGTGGGGAGGAAGAAAGAGAAGGGGGAACGCGGAGTGGGGGAAGGAACGGAGAGTGGGGAGGAAGAAAGAGAAGGGGGAATGGGGAGTGGGGAGAAGGAACGGAGAGTGGGGAGGAAGAAAGAGAAGGGAGAATGGGGAGTGGGGAGAAGGAACGGAGAGTGGGGAGGAAGAAGGAGAAGGGGGAATGGGGAGTGGGGAGAAAGAACGGAGAGTGGGGAGGAAGAAAGAGAAGGGGGAATAGGGAGTGGGGAGAAGGAACGGAGAGTGGGGAGGAAGAAAGAGAAGGGGAATGGGGAGTGAGGAGAAGGAAAGGAGAGTGCGGAGGAAGAAAGAGAAGGGAGAATGGGGAGTGGGGAGAAGGAACGGAGAGTGGGGAGGAAGAAAGAGAAGGGGGAACGCGGAGTGGGGGGAAGGAACGGAGAGTGGGGAGGAAGAAAGAGAAGGGGGATGAGGAGTGGGGAGAAGGAACGGAGAGTGGGGAGGAAGAAAGAGAAGGGGGATGAGGAGTGGGGAGAAGGAGTGGAGAGTGGGGAGGAAGAAAGAGAAGGGGGAATGAGGAGTGGGGAGAAGGAACGGAGAGTGGGGAGGAAGAAAGAGAAGGGAGAATGGGGAGTGGGGAGAAAGAACGGAGAGTGGGGAGGAAGAAAGAGAAGGGGGAATGGGGAGTGTGGAGAAGGAACGTAAAGTGGGGAGGAAGAAAGAGAAGGGGGAATGGGGAGTGGGGAGAAAGAAAGGAGAGTGGGGAGGAAGAAGGAGAAGGGGGAATGGGGAGTGGGGAGAAAGAACGGAGAGTGGGGAGGAAGAAAGAGAAGGGGGAATGGGGAGTGGGGAGAAAGAACGGAGAGTGGGGAGGAAGAAGGAGAAGGGGGAATGGGGAGTGGGGAGAAAGAACGGAGAGTGGGGAGGAAGAAAGAGAAGGGGGAATGGGGAGTGGGGAGAAAGAACAGAGAGTGGGGAGGAAGAAAGAGATGGGGGAATGAGGAGAGGTAGACGGAGAAGGAAGAGAGATGGTTGGAGAGTGGGGAGTCGGAAAAGTTAATGGAGAGAGAGAGGAGGTGGACTCCAGAGAGGGAGAACGTAGGCTTGGTGGGGGTGGGGAGTGGGGTGTGGGTGAGATAGAATGAAGTGTAGGAAGTGTGAGAGAGAGAGATGGGACAGTGAGGAGTTGGAAAACGATACAGGAGAATGTGCAATGGGAGAGAGAGAGAGAGGGAGTGTGGAGAGTGGGAGAAAGATAAGTTAGGGTGGGAGTGAGAGAGAGAGAAGAGAGTGTGGTGATTGGGACGGAGAGATGGGAGAGATGATTATGTGGAGGAGAAAGGGGAACGTCGGTAGGTGACAGAGAAGACTGGAAAGTGAAAGGGCGGAAGGGACGGGGGGTGTGGGAAAGAAAGAAACAAGCGTCAGCGTGGGTCAGTGAGGAGAGAGCGTCAGGAATGCGAAAGAGAATTCGGAGAGTGGGTCGGGAAAGGAAGTGATAAATCTGAGAGCGAGTGTGTGAGAGAGAAGGGAATAAGGCACTCGGACAGGAGGAAGGGAGAATGGGGAGTAGGAGAGAGAGGAGGGAGAGTGGGGGGAGAGAAAGTAAGGAGAGTGGGGAGTGGGGGAGAAAGGAGAGTGGTGAGTGGGTGAATGAGAAGGGAGAGAGGGGAGTGGCCGAGAGAGAACGGAGAGTGGGGGAGGGAGAAATGAGGGTGGTGTGTGGGTGAGTGAGAAGGGAGAGTGAGTAGGGGCCGAGAGAGGAGGAACAGTGGGGGGGGGGGGAGAGAGTGAAGAGAGAGTGGGGATTGACCGAGAGAGAAGGGAGAGTGGTGAGTGGGAGAGAGAGGAGGGAGAGTGGTGTGTGGGTGAGAGAGAAAGGAGATTGGGGAGTAGGAGAGAGAGAAGGGAGAGTGGGGAGCGGGAGAGAGAGAAGGGAGAGAGGGGGACGGGAGTCAGAGAACGGACAATGGGAAGGGAGACAGAATGAAGAACGTGGAGTGGAAGAGAAAAGGGAGAGTGGGAAATGGGAGAGCGAAGGGTGTGTGGGGTGTGGGAGAGACAAAAGGGAGAGTGAAGGATGGGAGGTAGACACGTGCGCGTGGGGAGAGCATGTGAACGGAGAGGGGGAGAGAGGGAAGGGAGCAGAGTGGGAGGGAGACAGGAGAGTGTGAAAGGGAGATGAAGAAGGGAGAGGGGTACGGAACAGAGAGAGAGAAGACAGCGCGGTAATGGAGAGAATAAAGCGAGAATTGGGAGTGGGAGAGAGAAATGGGAGATTGGGGAACAGAGAGTCAGAAGGAGTGCGGGTACAGGAGAGAGAAGGGAGAGTGCGGATAAGAGAGAGAGAAGGGAGTTTGCCGTGTAGGAATGAATAAGGAGAGGGTGGAGTGGGAGTGAGAGACGGCGAATAGGAGATGAAGGAGAGAGGAGAGTGGTGGTTGAGAGAGTAAAAGGATTGTGTGTGGGAGAGAGAGAAGGGGAGTGGGGACAGAAAGAAGGAAGAGTGGGGAGTGAGTGACGGGGATGGGATGGCCTGGCCGGTGGAGAGAGTCAATTAAGAGAGAGGGGAGAGAAAGAGATAAGGGAGAGTGCGGAGTGGGGGAAAGGGAATTTATATTGTTGTTTGGGAAGAGAAAGCACTGTTGGGAGAAGCACGAATGGAGTTTGGTAGAGAGAGATGGGAGAGGTGTGTGTGAGACACAGAAGGGAAAGTAGGGGAGGGAGATGGGAGTGGGTAATAGAGGACTGAAGGAAGAGTGTGGACTGGGAGAGAGAAAAAGGGTAGAGTGGGAGAAAGGGAAGGGAGAATGGGGAGTAAGGAAGAGTAGAGAGAGTGAAAGAGATGGGAGATTAACAAGAATGAGAAAAAATGAGGGAGAGTGGGAAAAGTGAGAGAAATCGGAAAGTGTGCATGTGAGAAAGAAAAGCGAGAGCGAGCAGTGGGAGACAGAGAGTAAGGAGAGTGGAGAGTGGGAAAGTGTGGACTGGGAACAGAGAACGGAGAGAGAATGAAGTGTGATGAGTAGGAAAGAGAGAGAGAGTCGGGGCTGTTTGGCAGTGGGAGAGAGGGAGGGCAGCGTGGGGAGTTGGAGACACAGAGAAGGGGCGGTGTGGAATGATAGAGAAAGAAAGGGGAGCGGGTAACATGAGAGAGGGAAGGGCTAGAGAGTGTGAGAGAGAGGGACCAGTTGCAGAGAGAGAAAGTAGAAGATGGAGCGGAAGAGAGCACCGTGAGGGTAGGGAGTGGGAGAGAGAGAAGGTAGAGTCGGGAGGGTGTGAGAGAGAAGGAATCTTTTGCAGTTTGAGAGAAAGAAGGGAGAGTGAGAAGTGAGAGAGAGTGGGGAGTGAAGGTGGTGGGAGAGTGTGTATGGGAGAGAAGGAGGGGTACGGAGTGCGTCAGAGAGTGGGAAAAGTGGGGATTGGGAGAGTGAGAAGGGAGAATGGGGAGTGGGAGAGAGAAAGGTTAGTGGGGAGTGGCAGAGAACGAAGTGAGAGTGGGGAGAAGAAAGACGGGAGAGCGGGGCCTGGGAGAGAGATTAGGGAGAGAGGGGAATGGAAGATGGAAGGGAGTGTGGGGTCCGGGAGAGAAACGGAGAGTGGGTGTGTGAGGCAGAAGAGAGGGAGCGGTGCGAGACAGAAGAGACGGGGGAGTAAAAGAGAGAAGGAAGTGTAAGGAGAGAGAGAGATGGGAGAGTGGGGAGTGAAAGAGGGAGAAGACAGAATGGATGAAGAGAGATAAGGAAGAACAAGGAATTGGTGAAGAATAGGGAACAGAGCGGTTTGGAAGGGTAGTACAGGAGTGTCACTCCACTCTTGAAGAAGCGAGAGAGGCAGAGGAAAGGAAACAAAAGGCCAGATGGTCTGACCTCAGTGTTTGGGAAGATGTTGGATTTGATTATTATGGATGATGACTCAGGGTACTTTGGGCAAATGATAAATAGGGCCGTAGAAAGCATGGTTTATTGACAAATCTGTTGAAATTCATTGAAGAAATAACAAGCGATATAGACAAAGCACAATCGGTTGATGCTGTGAACTTTGAATTTCAGGCCTTTGAAAAGCTGGGACAAATGAGGCTGCTGAACGAGCTACGAGCCCATGTTATTACAGAAAAGAGTTTAGCACAGCTAAAGCAGTGCTGATTGACAGGAGGCAGAACGTGTGAATAAATGGAACATTTCTGTCTGGCTGCAGATGTCCAGTGGTGTTCCACAGGGGTCTGTGATGGGACCGATTATTCTATGCTATATAGCAGTGACTTGGATGATGTATTTGATGGCTTTGTTGCAAAATCTGCAGAGGACATGAACAGAGATGGGGGGCTGGGGGAAGGTAGTTCTGAGGAAGTAGAGAGGCGACAGAAGGAGCTAGACAGATTGGGACTGGAAATTGCAGATGGAATACAGAGTCGGGAAGTGTATGGTCATGAACTTTGGAAGAAGAAATGAATGGTTGAACGGAGAGAAAATTAAAAAAAAAACGAGGTGCAGAGGAAACTGGGAAAACTCGTGCTGAAGTCCGTCAAGGTTAATTTGTAGGTTGAGACTGTGGTGAGGAAGACAAATCTATTGTTCGCATTCATTTCATGAGGACTAAAAGGTTAAAGCAAGGACGAAATGTTGAAACATTATAAAGCTCTGGTGAGGCCTCACTTGTAGTATTTTGAACAGGTTTGGGCTCCTTATCTTAGAACGGATGTGCTGAATCTGGAGGCGATTCAAAGGAGGTGCACGAAAACGGTTCCAGTATTGAATAGGTTGTCATATTACCATTGATTTCTCTGGGCCAGAATTCAGAAAAATAAGGGGTGAACTGATTGCAACCTATTTAACGTTGTGGAGCCTTGATAGAGTGGATGCGGGCAGGATTTTTCCTATGGTCGATGAGTCTAAGACCGGATGACCCATAACAGAGGGCATCCTGTTAGAACGGAGATGAGGAGGAATTTCTTCAGCCAGTGTGGTGAATCTATGAAATTCTTTGCCATGGGCAGCTGTGGAGGCCAAGTCTCTTTGTACATTTAATACCGAAGGTGATATATTATTGATTGTTCAGGGTATGAAGGGATACGGGGAGAAGACAGGAGATTGGGTCCGAGAGGAAAATTGGATCAACCAGGATGATATGGTGTTATGGTGAAGTAGAGTCCATGGGCCAGATGTCCTAATTCTGCTCCTGCATCCTATGGTCATATGGACTATCTTGCGCTTTGAATACTTCTTTCTCTTTGGGATGTGTTTATCCTGCGCTTTCTGAATTGCTTCCAGACATTCCAGCCATTGTTGCTTTGACGTTATCGGTGACATTGGTCTTTTCCAATCACTTTTGGCCAGCTCCTCTCTCATGCCTCTGCAGTTTCCATCATTCCACTGCAACACTGCATCTACGTTCAGCTTCCCCTTATCAAATTGCAGATTCTATCCCGCCTCATTGCATCACACCCTGTCCAGAATAGCAGATCCCTTAGCGGGCTCAACCACGAGCTGCTCTCCAAAGCCACCTCGCAGGCATTCCAGAAATTCTCCCTCACGGCATTCAGCACCAACCGGGTTTTCCAAATCTATCTGTATACTGAAATCCCACATGACTATAGTAACATTGTCCTGCTGACATGCATTTTCTATCTCCCGTTGTAGCTTGTAGGCTATATCCTTACTACTGTGTGGGGGTCCGTACATACCTTCCACCAGGGGTTTCTTTGCACTTGCAGTTCCTTAGCTCAACCCACAACGACTCAGCACCTTCCGACCCACTGTCAGCTCTTTCTGATGGTTTGATTTGATTATGTTTACCAACAGAGCCACGCTTTCAGTGATGCCCACAACTTTATGTCTGCCAACCTGTAACTCTTCTACGTCAGTTCGTATGATGCGCGCATTCAAATCTAACGCCTTCAGTCCAGTATTCAGTCATTTAGATTCTGTGCGTCTTTCCCATTGCAACTCATCCTGTTGACTGCCAGGTTGCCCTATCAGCAGCCTCTCATTGCCAGCAGTCTCACAACATACTGTCTCTGTTTACAAACCAACTACCTCATCCTCGGCGCTAGCACATCGGTTCCAAACCCCTTACCCAGCTCCCAAAATTTCTCTTCAGGACCTGCTCACCTTTTTCTACCTGTCATTGGTGCCAATGTGTACCAACAACTTTTGGTTTCTCACCCTCCCCCTTTAGAATGACACGGGGGTGATCGGAGACATCCCTGTCCCTGGCACCTGGACACATCTTACCATCCGGGTGTCTCCATCACCACCACAGAACCATGGGTCGCTAGTTGACAACAGGAGGAACTCTAACCCTGTTACGGAGGAGAGAGGATCGTGTGAGAGCTAATATTCTGGAAATGGAGGGGTTGCCTCATGGATCAGAGGGAATGAAAGGTCGTACAGACTCGGTTGTTTCCTCTGTAGCGATGGGGGCTGAGGGGAGACCTGAGGCAGACTGAGGCTGAGAAGAGATCTGGGAGAAGAGAACCGACATCGTTTGTTCACGAGGTGAAAATCTCTATTACCAGAGGACATGATTTCAAGGTGAGTGTGGGTCAGTTCAGAGAGTTTCTTTTTACGCTGCGTGCCTGGAATGTGTTGCCGTGGCTACTGGGGGAGATCGATACGATAAGGGGTTTTAAGAGGCTTTTTCACAGACAAATTGCTGTGTCTGTCAAACATCCCGGGGTTCGGGGCCTCTTCCTCTGCCGTATCATCGGTTGTCCAAACATTCCCCGTGAATGTTTATTGCGCCCTTTCTGGCTTTCTCACAGCCTTCCTGTCGCTAGGAGACCAGAACCGCACACAATAAGAGGAATAGATAGAGTGGATAGCCAGCGCCTCTTCCCCAGGGCACCACTGATCAATACAAGAGGACATGGCTTTAAGGTAAGGGGTGGGAAGTTCAAGGGGGATATTAGAGGAAGGTTTTTTACTCAGACAGTGGTTGGTGCATGGAATGCACTGCCTGAGTCAGTGGTGGAGGAAGATACACTAGTGAAGTTTAAAAGACTACTAGACTTATGGAGGAATCTAAGGTGGGGGCTTATATGGGAGGCAGGGTTTGAGGGTCGGCACAACATTGTGGGCCGAAGGGCCTGTTCTGTAATGTACTATTCTATGTTCTATGTTCTAACGTCATGTTCACGTGACGTCCCGACTCCTGTACCACGTCCGCCTCCTTCACCGCCCCGTCTATCCGTGTTTAACTGTGTCCCGGTACTCCACGGGGTCTGGTCATTCACCGTGATTCTCCGACTCCACATTAACTTCCGTTCTCTACCTCTCTCTCCATCCTTTGCTCCAGTCTATGCATCTCGTTCCCTGCGTTTCTCCCTCTCTCTCTTTATCTCTCTCTCTCTCTCTCCCTCTCGCACACACACCCTTGTCCTTCATCCCGCAGCCAAAAAATCGCCATTTCTTCCAACTCTCCCCGCAGCACTTTTCACTATCTCCACTTCCTGTCCCCTTTCCCTATCCCTGTCTTTCTCTCCATCTCTTGTCTCCCACTGTCTCTTTCCCACTCTCTGTCTCCCACTGCCTCCTCCTCCCACTTCCCCCTCTCCCTTCACCTACATTCGTCTCCTGAACAATTCCACTCTGTCTGCTCCTCTCTCCCCAGTTCCCCTCAATCCCTCTCGTCCTTCCCTTCCGCAACCCCCCGCCCGTCTCTCTTACCCTCACTACCCCGTCGCTGTTTATCTCGGATCCTTTATCTATCAGTCTCTGTCCCCGTTTCTCTTTCTCTTTCTTTCCTGAGTTCTCACTCCTTGTTCCGCTCACCCTCTCCCAAACTCTTTCCCAGGATCTCCACTCTGCTCCACAGTCCTCTCTCTCTCTGTCCTTTTCTGCCTCTCTCGCCCCCGCCTCAGTCTCTCTCTTTCCTAACACTCTTACCTCCCCTCTTCCTCACTCTCTGTAGACATATACATCTTCTCTTCACGTTTGCCAGTAAATCATGTAGAAGGCGGAAACCGGATTGATTGATATCGCATTACTACCCAGCGGCAGAGTAGCTCTGCCGTCCTCTGGACATGTCAGCGGTCAGGTTACTGGGCATGAAAGGGAATGGCTGGACATTTCCGCAGAGCGCTTGGTGATCGACATCCTGGAATGGTTCTTTGACAGACACCTGGCACTATCTTGAAATTCCGGAGCAGACGGTCGATGGGACAATCCGCCCGGCAGTAGCAACTGGGAGATCTGGTGGTGAATGTGAGGTACTGGATCCCGGAGTGGAGACATTGAGGCCGCCGCTGTGTTGTGCTTAGGACGTGGCTTTATTAATGAACTGAAGCACCGAATTGACCGGATATTTCACCGGGTTCATCACCTGCTCCCTGAATTTCGACTGAGTTACCACGTAAATAAATGTGTTCGTACAGCAGCTGAAATCCCTCAGCAAAATCCCGACGAAGTGGAAGATCCACTCAGAAGAAGTGAACTGAAATCCTTTTCCCAAAACCTGATAATATATGACGTTTGCAACCAGCGTCATCCACAGGAGGATGAAGCTGCCGGAGAGGGTGAAGAGTAAAACCACAGACCTCCTCCTGCTCTCCATCTCCGGGTCACTGTGGTTCTCCCCCTTGCTCTGACCCTTCAGCCCCTTACGGACCCGACTGGCCACTAAAATGTGTCTGACTGTCAGAGCGTTGAGCAGCAGGATCCCAGCGAAAGGGAGGAACGGAGTTAAAACCGTATCGAGCCAGTCATATCCCACCCACCCGGGGTCAGTGAAATAATCGTCGATTGTCACACAGAACCAAGGTATATTCTCGATTATCACACCATGTACTAACGAAAAATAGCGGGGAACGTTTTTCACAATTAACAGTCCGGCAGTTGTTGTTAGAATCATAGCTGCATTTTTCCGGGTGCAATATTTTGTTTTCAGCTTCTGGCAGCAAATGGCGACAAACCGATCAAAGGTGAAAGTGACGGTGAACCAGACAGAACAGTCTGTGGCTGTGTACTTCAGTACGTTCGTAACACTGCACACAGGAGTGATGCTCAGAAAACTCCACGGGAAATAATACACACTGATTCGATACAAGAAGACATGCGTGACAACGATCAGTAGATCGGCCGCTGCCATGGCCACCAGGTAGCGAGTGGTGCAGGTAGAGAGGCCGCACTTTCCCCGGGACAGGATCACAATCGCCACTAAATTCACTGGAGAGAGAGAGGGACGGAGAGAGAGAGATTTAGTCTCCATTTTCATTGAAAGTGAACAAAGTAGAATGCTGAATTCACAGAATCGCTATCTCTGTCGGATATTTGTGCAATAATCATCAAGTTGGAAGCTTGTCAAATGATCATGAACAGGTTCACTCCGGTTAACAAACAGAAATACCAAACATGAATTTATCTGCTCACTCACCAGGAACTCCAATAACGGCGATGAACACGTACAGTATTTTCTGCGCAGTTCTGTAACTGTCCAACATTCCAGAGATTTTCTCCGTCCAGAGATTTGTCCCGCTGTGTTACAGGCGATCTCTCGGAATGAACTGTTCAGGCAGCACATTTCTGGGGTTTTTATTACCATTTAGCGTCTCCTCTGGGACGGATTTCAACAGATTAAAAATAAAGAATTTTAACTTATTTATAACCGAAAACATCAGACCAATGCAATCTCCGCAGTGACAGACAAGGCTTAATTTCGTAAAACAATTGTCATAGAGAAACACAGAAAACCTACAGCACAATACAGGACCTTTCTCCCACAACGTTGTACCGAACATGTCCTTACTTAGACATTATCTGGGGTTACCCATAACCCTCAGCTCCATCTACCCATCCAGGAGTCCCCTAAAAGACCCTATCGTGTCTGTCTCCATCACGGTCGACAACAGCCCACTCCACGCTTCACCACTCTCTGCCTAAAAAAAACTTACCCCTGACATCACTCCTGACCTGCTTCCAGGCTCCTTGAAACTGTGCCTCTTGTATTAGCCATTTCAGCCCTGGGAAAAAGGCTCTGACTATCCACACGATCAATGGCTCTCATCATTGTCGGACCATTTGTCTGAGTTAGTTTGTCCCCCAAAATTAATCTGAGCCGTCAGATCATGTCTTGCCCATTTAAGTATGCTTCCGTTCTAAATATGTACCCCGAATAAGCAATTTCCCAGGAAAAATTACTGAAATCATGTATGTCATTGTAGCTTGTGAAATTGTACTGAATCACCGACTGTTACCATTCTCTTCAAGGGTATGAACGCATGTTGTACAGTGCAGATGAAAAATATTCACCCACCCCTTCCCCACTTGGAAGTTTACATGTTTTACTGTTTTAGAACATTGATTCAGAGTGGAATTTATTTGGATTTCTGACACTGATCAACAGAAGAAGACTTTCATGTCAAAGTAAAAAAAAAATGTACAAAGTGATTTAAATTAATTGCAATTATAATACACAAAATAATTGATTGCTTAAGTATTCACCCCTTTAAGGTGTAGCCAATTGCTTTGGAAATCACATACTTAGTTTGGAGACCTATGTGCAGTCAAGGTGTTTTAAGTGAATGAAGTAAAAACACACCTGTGTTTGAAATTTCCACCTGCCGGTGAGGCAGTATGCTGGTAGAAACTGCACTATGAAGTGAAAATAACACTCCAGGCAACTCCACAAAAATATTATCGAAAAACACAAGTTAGGAGATGGATGAAAGAGGATTTCCAAATCTCTGAATATCTCTCGCAGGACAATTAACTCTATCATCACGAAAGGGACATAATATGGTTGAGCTGTGAATCTGCCTAGAGCAGGCCGTCCTGAAAAGCTGAATCACCTTGCAAGAAGCACTCCGCAGACGGAGGGCACCAAGAGACATATGATAACTTTGGAGAGTTTACAAGCTTCAGTGGGTGAGATGGGAGAGACTGCTTTGGATATTCACCAGCAGCAGCTTATAGGAACTTGTCATAGGGAAACCCACTGTTGAAGAAAACGCACATGCAATTTGGGGTAGAGTTTTGCAGAAGATATGTGGGAGCTTCTAGTGTCAGCTGGAAAAAACTTTCTATGGTCTGTTGAAACCAATATTGAGCTTTTTGGCAATCAGACTAAACGCTATATTTGGTGCATGCCCAGAATCAGAAACACACCAACCCTACCTTGAAGCATTACAGTGGATGCATCATGCTCTGGGGATACTTTACTGCAGAAGGCCCTGGAAGGCTTGTGGAGGGAGAGGGTAAAATTAATGCAGCAAAATGCAGGAAATTCCTGGGTGAAAATCTGCTGCAGTCTTCAAGATTTCTGCGACTTCGAAGAAAATTTGTTTTCAAGCAAGACAATGACTCCAAGCATAAATCCAAATGTACAAAGGAATGGCTTAAAAGAGCGAGGTTAATGAGCAGTCATGTCAGAGTACAGACCTCAGTCCAAGTGAGGATTTGCGGCTGGACTTGAAAAGCGCGTTTCACTCATGAACCCTAAGCAATCTGACAAAGATTGAGTAGTTTTGAAAAGAGTAATGGGGGAGTATTGAGTTATGCAGATGTGCAAAACTGATAGAGATCTATCCACGCAGAGCCAAGGCTGTAAAGTGCATCTACTGAATACAGACTTGAAAGGTGTGAATAATTACACAATAAATTGTTTTGTGTTTCATATTTATAATTGATTTAGATCACTTTGTAGAGACCAGGTTTCCCGTTGATACGAACGAGTCTTTCTCTGTTAATCAGTGTCAAAGAGACACATTAAATCCACTGTTGTAATATTGTAAAACAATGAAACATGATAACTTCCGACGGGGTGAATAGCTTTTATAGGCACTGTACATTGAGTCCGTGGGACTCTACCGAGTGTCAGTATTCATGTCATCGACAGGACCCTCTGCCTGTGACAGTAGGAGACGGTGGAAATCTGCCTCATACTCAACCCCTCCTCTCCTGCTCCATCACCACGGCGGAGTTCGGCGAGTTCCTGCAGTCGGTGGTCGCCGGCCACGTCGTCCACGAATATGGGCGTGGTTCCACTTCGACGTCTCGGTATGTCCGTTCCGGCGATGATTGTGGTGATTGAAGAAAAATGTTTTTGCCCTGAGCCAGCGAGAAGGCGAGGCCAACGACGACAACTTCCAGAAGGTCCCGCGGCCTCTCCGCGCGTTGCCCGGCTGTCGTTGTATTTCCTCATCAAAGCGGGCGTAGGTGAATTGTATGCAGCAGTTCAGATGAGCAACAATTTCTGTCATGTGTGTGTTATTAGCTAGGAACTTGGGAGCATAAGTTCTCAGGGAAATGCACGGCAGAATTGTGGCGTTCTGCATAGGTATGTTGTACTGAGACAGGGAAGGGATGGTAAGGTAAAAGAACCATGGTGTAAAAAAGGATATGGAAAAACTAATTTGCAATATAAGAAAATCTTCCAAAAGGTTCAAGAGACTAGGTACTGCTAGAGCTTTAGAGAATTAAAATGTTGCCAGCAGGGATTTCAAGAAAGAAACTTTGACAGCTGGAAGGGGCCATGAGTAGGCCTTGGCGAGCAAGATTAAAGAAGTCCGAAGATATTCTACAGCTATGTGAAGGGCAAGACGATGAGCCGTTTGAGAACTGGACCGATCAGGTGTGATCGGGGAGAAGCGCGCCTCGAGTCCGAACAGGTAGCGAAGGTACATAATAAATACTTTGCTTCAATATTTACCATGGAAAATGACCATGGAGGTTATGGGGATGGATTACAGCCGACTGAAACGCTTGAGCGTATAGACATTAAGAAAGAGGATGTGCTGTATATTTTGAATGGTATTAATTTCGATGGGTCGCTGGGACAGAACGAACTGTACCCCTGCTATAGTGGGAAGCTGAGCCTTTGTCATTAATAGGGACGGGAGAAGTGCCGGAGGATTGGAAAGTTGCAAATGTTGTTTTCTTGTTCAAGAAAAGGAGGAGAGATTATCGGGGAAATACTTGACCAGTGAATCTTATTTCCTTAGCGGACGAGTTGTTGGAGAACATCCTGAGAGGCAGGATTTATGAAAAGTTGTAGAGATATAATCTGATTAGGGATAGTCAGTATGTCTTTGTCGAGGGTAGGTCGTGCCTCACGAACTTCATTGAACTCTTTGAGGATGTAACAAAACACATTGATGAAGGTAGAACAGTGGATGTAGTGTATATGGACGTCAGTCAGGCTTTTGATAAGATTCCCCATTCTGCTCATTCGGAAATAAAAGGGACATGGGATACAAGGAGACTTTGCTATGTGGATCCAGAATTGGCTTGCCAACAGAAGGCAAGGCGTGGTTCTGGATGATTCTGTATTAAAGACGGCTCGGCATCGATCTGCTCTGAAATCCCTCCTATTTGTGATTTTTATCGATGACCTGGCTGAGGAAGTAGAAGGGTGAGTTAGTAAGTTCGCTGATGATACAAAAGTTGGGGGTGTTGTGGATAGTCTGGTTGTCTATGTTTCAGCAGGACATTGATAGAATGCAGGACTGGGCTGAGAAGTAGCAGATGTTGTTCAAACCAGGTAAGCATGAACTGGTTCATTTCAGTAAGTCAAATTTCAGGACAGAATATAATATTAATGCTATGCCTTTTGGTAGTGTGGAATATCAGCGAGATCTTGACGTACAGAAGGGTAGGGAAAGGAAGAAGAGGGCAGTTGTGATAGGGGACTCAATAGTAAGGGGGTCAGATAGGCGATTTTGTGGACGCAGTCCAAAGACCCGGATGGTAGTTTGCCTCCCTGGTGCCAGGGTCCGGGATATTTCTGACTGTGTCCAAAATATCCTGAAGTGGGAGGGTAAGGAGCCAGAGGTCGTGGTACATATAGGTACCAATGACATAGGTAGGAAAAGGGAAGAGGTCCTAAAAAGAGAATATAGGGAGCTAGGAAGGGAGTTGAGAAAAAGGACCGCAAAGGTAGTAATCTCGGGATTACTGCCTGTGCCACGCGACAGTGAGAGTAGGAATGCGATGAGGTGGAGGATAAATGCGTGGCTGAGGGATTGGAGCAGGGGGCAGGGATTCAAGTTTTTGGATCATTGGGACCTCTTTTGGCGCAGGTGTGACCTGTACAAAAAAGGACGGGTTACACTTGAATCCTAGGGGGACCAATATCCTGGCGGGGAGATTAGCGAGGGCTACTGAGATGACTTTAAACTAGAATGGTTGGGGGGTGGGAATCAAATTAAAGAGCCTAGGCGAGAGGAGGTTAGTTCACAACAGGCGGATGGGAACCAGTACAGAGAGACAGAGGGGTGTAAAATGAGGGTAGAAGCAAAAAGTAGTAAGGTGAAAAGTAAAAGCGGCAGGCCGACAAATCCAGAGCAAGCATTAAAAAGGGCCACTTTTCAACATAATTGTATAAGGGCTAAGGGAGTTGTAAAAGCGCGCCTTAAGGCTTTGTGTGTCAATGCAAGGAGCATTCGTAACAAGGTGAATGAATTAAAAGAGCACATTGTTATTAATGAATCTGATATAGTTGGGATCACAGAGACATGGCTTCGGGGTAACCAAGGATGGGAGCTTAACATTCAGGAATATTCAATATTCAGGAGGGATAGACATGAAAGAAAAGGAGGTGGGTTGGCGTTGCTGGTTAGAGAGGAGATTAACGCAATAGAAAGGAAGGACATTAGCCGGGAGGATGTGGAATCGATATGGGTAGAGCTTCATAACACTAAGGGGCAGAAAACGCTGGTGGGAGTTGTGTACAGGCCACCTAACAGTAGTAGTGATGTTGGGGGTGGTATTAAACGGAAAATTAGAAATGCGTGCGATAAAGAAACAGCAGTTATAATGGGTGACTCCAATCTACATATAGATTGGGCGAACCAAATTGGTAAGGGTGCTGAGGAAGTGGATTTCTTGGAATGTATGCGGGATTGTTTTTTGAACCAACAAGTCGAGGAACCAACTAGAGAGCAGGCTATTCCAGACTGGGTATTGAGCAATGAGGAAGGGTTAATTAGCAATCTTGTCGTGAGAGGCCCCTTGGGTAAGAGTGACCATAATATGGTGGAATTCTTCATTAAGATGGAGAGTGACATAGTTAATTCAGAAACAAAGGTCCTGAACTTAAAGAAGGGTAACTTTGAAGGTTTGAGACGTGAATTAGCTAAGATAGACTGGCAAATGACACTCAAAGGGTTGATGGTGGATATGCAATGGCAAGCATTTAAAGATCACATGGACGAACTACAACATTTGTTCATCCCAGTGTGGCAAAAGAATAAATCAAGGAAGGTAGTGCACCCGTGGCTGACAAGGGAAATTAGGGATAGCATCAATTCCAAAGAAGAAGCATACAAATTAGCCAGAGAAAGTGGCTCACCTGAGGACTGTGAGAAATTCAGAGTCCAGCAGAGGAGGACAAATGGCTTAATTAGGAAAGGGAAAAAAAGATTGACAGAAAACTGGCAGGGAACATAAAAACTGACTGTAAAAACGTTTATAGATATGTGAAAAGAAAAAAATTGGTTAAGACTAATGTGGGTCCCCTACAGACAGAAGGGGGATTGATTATGGGGAGCAAGGACATGGCAGACCAATTGAATAACTACATTGGTTTTGTCTTCACTAAGGAGGACATAAATAATCTTCCGGAAATAGTAGGGGACAGAGGATCCAGTGAGATGGAGGAATTGAGAGAAATACATGTTAGTAGTTAAGTGGTGTTAGGTAAATTGAAAGGATTAAAGGCAGATAAATCCCCAGGGCCAGATGGTCTGCTCCCCGAGTGATTAAGGAAGTAGCCCAAGAAATAGTGGATGCATTAGTGATAAACTTCCAAAACTCTTCAGATTCTGGAGTGGTTCCTGAGGATTGGAGGGTGGCTAAGGTAACCCCACTTTTTTTCAAAAAGGAGGGAGAGAGAAACCGGGGAATTATAGACCGGTTAGCCTAACATCGGTGGTGGGGAAAATGCTAGAGTCAGTTATCAAAGATGTGATAACAGCACATTTGGAAAGTGGTGATATCATCGGACAAAGTCAGCATGGATTTGTGAAAGGAAAATCATGTCTGACGAATCTCATAGAATTTTTTGAGGATGTAACTAGTAGAGTGGATAGGGGAGAACCAGTGGATGTGGTATATTTGGATTTTCAAAAGGCTTTTGACAAGGTCCCACACAGGAGATTATTGTGCAAACTTAAAGCACACGGTATTGGGGGTAAGGTATTGATGTGGATAGAGATTTGGTTGGCAGACAGGAAGCAAAGAGTGGGAATAAAAGGGACCATTTCAGACTCGATATTAGGGAAATTAAAATCTCCCACCACGACAACTCTGTTATTATTACACCTTTCCAGGATCTGTTTCCCTATCTGTTCCTCGATATCCCTGTTGCTGTTGGGCAGCTTATAAAAAAAAACACTCAGTAGAGTTATTGATCCCTTCCTGTTCCTATCCTCCTCCCAGAGAGACCCCGTAGACAATCCCTTCATGACGCCCACCTTTTCTGCAGCCGTGACACTATCTCTGATCAACACTGCCACGCCCCCACTTCATTTGCCTCCCCCTCTGTCCTTTCTGAAACCTCTAAAACCCGACACCTGAAGTAACTATTCGTATCCCTGAGCCATTCAAGTCTCTGTATTGGTCACCACTTCATAGTTCCAAGTATTGATCCACGCTCTAAGCTCATTCGCTTTCTTCATATTACTCCTTGAATTAAAATAGACACATCTCAAACCGTTGCTGTGAGCGCGTCCCTTCTCTATCACCTGCCTATCCTCCCTCACACACTGTCTCCAAGCTTTCTCTATTTGTGAGCTAACCACTTCTTCCCCAGTCTCTTCAGTTCGGTTCCCACCCCCTAACGATTCTATTTTAAACTCTCTCCAGTATCCTTAGCAAACCTCCCGCCAGGATATTTCCGGAAAGAGAGATAAGGCTGTTTTATCAGAGTGGTCGTTCGGAAGGGTAGAATATTATTGGATTCAGCTTTATGTTTAGACAATAATATTGGGAAAGCACAAGTAAATGAAGTTACCAGTTTTCTGGTATTTAAAAGGCATGTGATATATTACGAAATAAATAACTTTTGCGGACGTTATCTCAGTTCGGAGTGAGGGGAGCTAGTATCATTTTTTTTTTCCTGAAATGTTTATTTGAAAAAAGGGTGGAGTGGGAGGAAGGGAAGGGAGAGTGGGGAACGCGGGAGAGGAGGAAGGGAAGGGAGAGCGGGGAGTGGGAGAGAGGGGAAAGGGTGGGGAGCGTGGGGATTGGGAGAGAGGAGGAAGCGAAGGGAGAGTGGGGAGTGGGAGAGAGGAGGAAGGGAAGGGAGAGCGGAGAGTGGGAGAGAGGAGGAAGGGAAGGGAGAGCGGGGAGTGGGAGAGAGGAGGAAGGGAAGGGAGAGTGGGGAGTGGGAGAGAGGAGGAAGGGAAGGGAGAGTGGGGAGTGGGATAGAGGGGGAAGGGAAGGGAGAGTGGGGAGTGGGAGAGAGGAGGAAGAGAATGGAGAGTGGGGAGTGGGAGAGAGGAGGAAGGGAAGGGAGAGCGGGGAGTGGGAGAGAGGAGGAAGGGAAGGGAGAGTGGGGAGTGGGAGAGAGGAGGAAGGGTAGAGAGTGTTAGAGAGAGATGGGAGATTAAGTAGCCGGAGAGAAGGTGAGGGAGAGTGGGGAGTGGGAGAGAGGAGGAAGGGTAGAGAGTGTTAGAGAGAGATGGTAGATTAAGTAGCCGGAGAGAAGATGAGGGAGAGTGGGAAACGTAAGAGAAATCGGGCAGTGTGTAGCGAGAGTGAAAAGCGAGTGCGGGCAGTGGGAGACAGAGACCAAGGAGAGTGGAGAGTGGGAAAGCGGGGATCGGGTGCAGTGAACAGAGAGAAAGAAAGGTGTATGAGGAGAAGGAAAGAGAGAGGGAGAGTGGGGGCGGTGGGCAGTGGGAGAGAGGGAGGGCAGCGTGGGGAGTTAGAGACACGGAGAAGGGGCGGTGTGGAATGATAGAGAAAGAAGGGGGAGCGGGTAATGTGAGACAGCGAAGGGGTGGAGAGTGTCAGAGAGAGGAAAAGGAGAGTATAGAGCGGAAGAGGGAACAGTAAGGGCAAGGAGTGGGAGAGAAGGAAGGGAGAGTGGGGAGTGTGTGTGATAGAAGGAATCGTGTGCGGTGGGAGAGAAAGAAGGGAGATTGAGAAGTGAGATAGGAGAGGGAGAGTCCGTAGTCGGAGAGAAGGACGGGTATGGAGTGTGTCGGGGAGTGGGAAAAGACCATAAGACCATAAGACAAAGGAGCAAAAGTAGGCCATTCGCCCCATCGAGTCTGTTTCGCCATTTTATCCTGAGCTGATCCATTCTCCTATTTAGTCCCACTCCCCCGCCTTCTCACCATAACCTTTGATGCTCTGGCTACTCAGATACCTATGAAGTGGGGATTGGGAGAGAGGGAAGGGAGAATGGGGAGTGGGAGAGAGAATGGTGAGTGGGGAGTGGCAGAGAGACAGGTGAGAGTGGGCTTAAGAAAGACGGGACAGTGGGGACTGGGAGACAGATTGGAGAGAGCGAGGAGTAGAAGAGAGAAGGGAGTGTGGGGTCCAGGAGAGAGGCGGGCAGCGGGGTTTGGGAGAGTGGGTTTGTGAGGCAGAGAAGGGAGAGTCCGGTGCGAGACAGATGAGACGGAGTAGTAAAAGAAAGAAGGAAGTGTAGTGAAGAGAGAGAAGGGAAAGTGGAGACTGCAAGAGGGAGAAGACAGAGCGGGGAGATGAAGAGAGAGAAGCAGGAATAGGGAATAGGTGAGGAAGAAGGGACGGTGTGGTGTGGAAGAGAGATTCCGGGGAGAGTCAAGTACAAGAGTTTCACTCCACTTTTCAAGAAGCGTGAGAGGCAGAAGAAAGTATACTGAAGGCCGGTCGGTCTGACCTCAGTGGATAGGATTGTGTGAGAGTCGATTATTAAGGATGATGTCTCATGGTACTTTGGGCAAATGATTAAAAGGGCCGTAGTCAGCATGGTTTGCAGCCAAATCTGTAGGATTTAATTGAAGAAATAACAAGCGGGATAGACAAATGACAATCGGTTGGTGTTGTGTACTTTGAATTTCAGAAGCCCTTTGAGAAGGTGGCACACAGGAGGCTGCTTAACAAGCTACGAGCCCATAACATCACAGAAAAGAGTCTAGCACGGATAAAGTAGTGGCTGATTGCCAGGAGGCAACGAGTGTGAATGGAGGGAACATTTTCTGTCTGGCTGCAGATGTCCAGTGGTGTTCCGCAGGGGTCTGCGTTGGGACCGATTATTTTATGCTATATGGCAATGACATGGATGATGTAGTTGATGGCTTTGGCACAAAGTCTGCAGACGATATGAACCGAGATGGAGGGGAAACGGGTAGAGTGGGAGAGAGGGAAGGGAGCGTGGGGAGTATAGGAGAGAAGGAAGGGCAGAGGGTGAGGGAGAGAGTTGGGAAATAAAGGAGTAGGAGGAAAAAGAGGGAGAGTGGAAAAAATGAGAGAAATCTGACTATGTGTGCGAGACAGAATGTGGTGTGTTGGCGGTGGGAGACAAGGAGTAAGGAAGTGGGGAGTGGGAGAATGACAAGGAAGAGTGGGCATTGGGTACAAAGAACTGAGAGCTAGAGAATGAGGTGGAGGAGTAGGAAAGAGAGAAGGAGTGTGGGTGGCTGGGCAGTAGGAGAGAAGGAAGGCAGCGTGGGGAGTGGAAGACACGGAGAAGCGGCAGAGTGGAATGACAGAGAATGGGGAGAATTTGTCTTTGTCCCCCTTTCTCTTTCTTTCCTCACTTCTCACTCCTTGTTCCCCTTAGCCTCTTCCAAACCCCTTCCCAGGATCTCCACTCTGCTCCACTGTCCTCTCTCTCTCTGTCCCTTTCTAACTCTCTCTCTCTCTCTCTCTCTCTCCCCCCCCTTCTGTCTATCTCCTTCTCTCTCTCTCTCTCCCTCTCTCTATCTCCCTCTCTCTCTCTGTCTCTCTCTCTCTCCCTCTCTCTCTGTCTCGCTCTCTCTCCCTCTCTCTCTCTCCATCTCTCTCTCTGTCTCTCTCTCTCCCTCTCTCTCTCTCTGTCTCCCTCTCTCTCTGTCTCTCTGTCTCTCTCTCCCGCTCTCTCTCTGTCTCTCTCTCTCTGTCTGTCTGTCTCTCTCCCTCTCTCTGTATCTCTCTCTATCTCTCTGTCCCTTTCTCCCTCTCTCTCTCTATACAGATACATTTCTCCATTTTCTCTATCTCCTCTCTTTTCCTCATCCGTTCTCTTTCACACTCTCCCACTCTTTCTCCACACATTCTTCCCTACATAGTAACTGCCCTGCATCTTTCCCTTATTGTCTCTTACTCCATTATGTCCAACCTTTCGCTGCCTCTTGCTTTCTCCCCAATTCCCGCTTTCCTGTAGCTTGCTGTCTCCGCCACCTATCCGTCCAAACCAGCACCGCTCCCCGACCTTGCACCGTGATGACTGTTTCACAAGCTCAGTGGATTACAGATATCGTATAATTTCTCGTTGGTTGGAAAGACTCGATGTTCTCTCAGAAGATAAAGACTTGTGGTTTCAGGGAGAGGCCTGTTTGTTTCCGTTTAGTGTGCGACAGAACAGGTGGCAGAGTGGTGTGGAGAAGAGGGGGAAGAGAGAGGGTAGGGGAGGTGGAAAGACAGGAGGAAGGAGAGAGGGAAGAGAGAGAGAGGGAGAGAGGAGAGGAGAGGAGAGGAGAGGTGAGTGTAAATTGGGACATTTGCTTTCAATGAATCAAGGCACAGTGATACATTTCGATTCGCATCTTGTCCATAAAGATCAATTCATCACCTCGAGACAGGGAGTGCGGGGTCGTGAAATGTAGGGGGACAATTAATTAAATTAACGAACCATACAGTCCAAATAATCACAACACTACATTAGGTAGATTGTGAAGTTAGTTGTCCATCTCTCTGGAAGTCAGAATGTTGGACGTGTGTGGGGTCTTTGATAATATGGACTGTTTTATTGAGACAGAGAGATGTGTAAACAGTGTACATGGTTTGCATGATGTACTGAACTTGTTCACAACTCTCTGCAGCGTTTCCGGTGCTTGGCAGTGCTGTTGCCTTAACCACACGACTAGTTTCCGCACAGGATGTATTCTGTAAAAACAGACGATGCTTGTCCAGGAGGTGCTGATTCTCTTCAGTGTCTCGAAGAAGCAGAGATGCCGCTGAGCTTTGTTAGCGATGGTGTCCCTGTGGCTGGACAAGGAGAGGCTGTTAGTGGTGTTCACTCTCAGGAAATTGGAGCTGTCCACCCTCTCATCCTCTACCGTTGATGTAAACAGGAATGTGTGCATCGCCCCGGCTGATTTCCTGTTGTCAGTCGCCAGCTCTATTTTATTGGTGAAATGGAGGGGTGGGGAGTGTTGTTGACTCGATACCAGGTCACAAAGCTCTCCAGCTCCTACCCGACACGCGGATGGAGAAGGTTTATAGGAGTAAATTCCAACCGTGTGCAAATAGCACTGGCTCTGTGAATATGGCTGGAACTGTCCAGACGGACTGAGGGGTCTGTTTATGAGCTTTCTCCGAATCCCGTCCTTTTCCCTCACTTTTCTCACTCTCACCTTCCTCTCTCTATCTCTCTCCGCTTCTCCTCTCTCATCCCAAGCTCTACTATCTCTCCCCATCACTCTCCTCCATTACTCCCGACTCCCTCCCCCTTATACCACTCTCACACTAACCCCTCTCACCCTCTGCTTACTCCCTACCTTCCTGAATCCTGCATCACTCAGATGAAACATACTTTTTCCCGCGCCCTCCTCATCCAGCCAAAAACCTTTATCCAGGACATGGATTTAGTCAACTTCCGGTGACTGTGATTTGCTGTCAAACCCTTAGCGGAAAGGGAGGGAGAGGCCATTGGGAAGAGGGAGAAACACAGTTGAGGGAGTTGGGGAGTGGGAGAGGGAGGAGGGAGACTAAGGGTTGACGAGATGTGGGGAGAGATAAGAGTGTAGAAGGAGGAGAGCTAGAATGGGTAAAGAGCTTGGGGGAAGCTGAGAAGTAGGAGGTAGTGGGGAAACTGGAGAAACAGGGCTGAGTGGAACCAGACTGGAGAGGAAATTCACTCTCACCCTCTCCCTCTCATTATTCCTCCCCCCCTCTCTCCTCCCTCCCCGTGACTCTCTCTCTCTCTCTCTCTCTCTCTCTCTCTCTCTCTCTCTCTCTCTCTCTCTCTGTCTCTCTCTCTCTCATTGTACTATAAAGACAGATGGAAGAAAGGAGGAGGCCAATCGGCAGGAGAGATGCAGGGTGGAGGGACAGATATGTATTCTGAGGATAAAGGCGGAGTTAGGGTCACTGAACGAGGCAAATGCCGAGATACAATCAATTACTGACTCTGCCAATTTCACTTGCCCCTCTCCATCTCCGTCTACCCTCGGCCCAACTCTTTCCCTCTCTCCACCTCCGTCTACCCTCGGTCCAACTCTTTCCCCCTCTCCATCTCCGTCTACCCTCGGCCCAACTCTTTTGCCCTCTCCATCTCCGTCTACCCTCGGTCCAACTCTTTCCCCTCTCCATCTCCGTCTACCCTCGGTCCAACTCTTTCCCCCTCTCCATCTCCATCTACCCTCGGTCCAACTCTTTCCCTCTCTCCATCTCCGTCTACACTCGGTCCATCTCTTTCCCCCATCTCCATCTCTCTCTACCCTCGGTCCAACTCTCTCCCCCTCTCCATCTCCGTCTACACTCGGTCCATCTCTTTCCCCCATCTCCATCTCTGTCTACCCTCAGTCCAACTCTTTCCTCTTTCCCCAAATCTTTCCCCTCTCTCGGTGGCCGAAGGACAGATGTGACAGTGTTGAGGAGAGAAAGGGAGTAAAGGAGAGGGATGTTAAGGTACAAGGGGTAGAATATAGGGGGAAGAGCGGGAGAGTGCGGGTAAGTAGGTTGAAGACGGTGAGAGTGGATGTGCGAGGCGGACGAAGGGCGAGTGGGTGCAGTGACAGAGGGTGAAGAGAGGCACCTAGGGAAGGAGGAGGGAAGGTGGAGGGGAAGAAAGTGAGCAGCGATAGAGGGTGGGGAGGCAGTGACAAAGAACAATTTTAAGAGAAACTTTGGCAAACGAGAGAAGGAGAGGAGGAGATTGGAAGAGGGATGGGATAGAGAGGGAGGGAAGGAGAGACAGAGAAAGGAAAGGTGGACTAGAATGGAGGTGGAAGAGATGGAGAGGGCTGGGGCAGAGGAGAGTGTGCGAGTGATTGCGAGACCAATAGAGGGGAGAGGATTGTGTGTTTGTATGAGAGAGATAGAGATAAAGGGGGAGAGAGATTGCAATGAACAGTTGGGATGTACAGAGGGAGTGAGAGCACGTGGGAGGGATGGGTAAGAATGGAGGAAAGGAGAGAGGTGCAGGAAATGGGAATAGAAATGGGTGGAGGGGAGGAGGTGTAACGGAGAATAACGCACACAAAATGCTGGAGGAACTCAGCAGGTCAGGCAACATCTATGGAAAATAATAAAGAGTGGACTTGTCGGACCAAGACCCCTCTTCAGCATCGAGATCAGCAAGATGACAAGATTCGATCAGTGGGGAGTAGGAACTTTCCAAGGATGCTGCAGGATAGTTTGTAAGATCACAGCAAGTGAAAAGTACAATATATAATGAAAAACACAATCCCAAGTCTAAAACAACGAGTGGAAGTATTGAGGCTGGGAGAGAGTCAATTAAGAGAAAGGGGAGAGAAAGAGATAAGGAAGAGGGTGGAGTGGGGGAGAGGGGATTTATATTCTTGTTTGGGAAAGAGAAAGCACTGTTGGGAGAAGCACGAATGGAGTTTGGTAGAGAGAGATGGGAGAGGGGTGTGTGAGACACAGAAGGGAAAGTAGGGGAGGGAGATAGGAGCGGGTAACAGAGGACCGAAGGAAGAGTGTGGACTGGAAGAGAGAAAAGGGGTAGAGTGAGAGAAAAGGAAGGGAGAGTGGGGAGAAAGGAAGAGGAGAGAGCGTGAATAAGAGATGGGAGATGAACGAGGACTAGAAAAAATGAGGGAGAGTGGGAAAAGTGAGAGAAAACGGACACTGTGCACGTGAGAAAGAAAAGCGAGTGCGGGCAGTGGGAGACAGAGAGTAAGGAGAGTGGAGAGTGGGAAAGTGAGGATTGGGAACAGAGAACGGAGAGAGAGAATGAAGTGTGAGGAGAAGGAAAGAGAGATAGTGAGGGCGGTGGGCCGTGGGAGAGAGGGAGGGCAGCGTGGGGAGTTGGAGACACAGAGAAGGGGCGGTGTGGAATGATAGAGAAAGAAGGGGGAACGGGTAATGTGAGAAAGGGAAGGGGTGGAGAGTGTGAGAGAGAGGGACCAGTTACAGAGAGAGAAAGTAGAAGATGGAGCAGAAGAGAGCACAGTGAGGCTAGGGAGTGGGAGAGAGAGAAGGTAGAGTCGGGAGGGTGTGAGAGAGAAGGAATCTTTTGCGGTTTGAGAGAAAGAAGGGAGAGTGAGAAGTTAGAGAGAGTGGGGAGTGAATGTGGGGGATTGTGTATGGGAGAGAAGGAAATGTACGGAGTGCGTCAGTGAGTGGGAATAGTGGGGTTTGGGAAAGTGAGAGTGAGAATGGGGAGTGGGAGAGAGAAAGGTTAGTGGGGAGTGGCAGAGAACGAGGTGAGAGTGGGGAGAAGAAAGACGGGAGATTGGGGCCTAGGAGAGAGATTAGGGAGAGAGGGGAGTAGAAGAGAGAAGGGAGTGTGGGTTCGGGAGAGAAATGGAGAGTGGGTATGTGAGGAAGAGAAGAGAGGGTGCGGTGTGAGAAAGAAGAGACGGCGTAGTAAAAGAGGGGAGGAAGTGTAGGGAGAGAGGGAGAGAGACAGACGGGTGACTGGGGATGGAAAAAGGGAGAAGACAGAGTGGGGAGATGATGACAGATAAGGAAGAATAGGGAATAGGTGAAGAATAAGAAACATTGTGCTATGGAGCAGAATTCCGGAGAAAGGGGAGTACGGGTTACACTTGAACTACAAGGGGACCAATATCCTTTCAGGGAGGTTTATTAGTGCTATTGGGGAGGCTTTAAACTACATTTGCAGGGGGATAGAAACGAGAGTGCCAGAGCTGACAGTGGAGATGGGGTGAAAATAAGTGATGTTAGAAGTTCAAGCAAAGCCGCGAATAGAAAGGTTGTGAGTAGTGGTAAAAATCTTCTGGGGTGTATATATTTCAATGCTAGGAGTTTGCGGGGAAGGCGGATGAGTTGAGGGCGTGGATTGAGACGTGAAATTATGACGTTATAGCAATTACTGAACCTTCGCTACAGGAGGGGCAGGACTGGCAGGTTAATATTCCAGGGTTCCGATGTTTCAGATGTGATGGAGGCAGAGGAATGGAAGGTGGGGGGGGGGCGAGGGTGGTTGCATTGCTTGTCAGGGAAAACGTTACAGCAGTGCACAGGCAGGACAGATTAGAGGGCTTGTCTACTGAGCACTTATGGGTGGAGCTGAGAAACAGGAAAGGTATGGCCACATTAGTGGGGTTGTATTATAGACCACCCAATAGCCAGCGAGAATTGGAGGAGCAAATTTGCAGAGAGATAGCAAGCAACTGCAGGAAACATAAAGTTGTGATGGTAGGGGATTTTAATTTTCCATATATTGATTGGGACTCCCATACTACTAGGGGTCTAGATGGGTTAGAGTTTGTAAAATGTGTTCAGGAAAGTTTTCTAAATCAATATATAGAGGTACCAACTAGAGGGGATGCAATATTAGATCTCCTATTAGGAAACGAGTTAGGACAAATGACGGAAGTGTGTGCAGGGGAGCACTTTGGTTCCAGTGATCATAACACCATTAGTTTCAACTTGATCATGGATAAAGATAGATCTGGTCCTAGGATTGAGGTTCTGAACTGGAAGAAGGCCAAATTTGAAGAAATGAGAAAGGATCTAAAAAGCGTGGTTGGGACAGGTTGTTCTTTGGCAAGGATGCGATCGGTAAGTGGGAAGCCTTCAGAGGAGAAATTTTGAGAGTGCAGAGCTTGTAAGCTCCTGTCGGGATTAATGGCAAGGTGAATAGGAATAAGGAACCTTGGTTCTCAAGGGATATTGCAACTCTGATAAAGAAGAAGGGAGAGTTGTATGACATGTATAGGAAACACGGTGTAAATAAGGTGCTTGTGAAGTATAAAGAGTGCAAGAAAATACTTAAGAAGGATATCAGGAGGGCTAAAAGATGACGAGAGGTTGGCTTGGCAGTCAAAATCAAGTATAATCCAAAGAGCTTTTACAATTATATTAAGGGTAAAAGGATTGTAATGGATAAAATTGTTCCTCTCGAAGATCAGAGTCGTCGGCTATGTGTGGAACCAAAAAAAATGGGCGCGGTCGTAAACGTTTTTTTTTTGGCGTCTATGTTTACTAGGGAAGCAGGCATAAAGTCTATGGAATTAAGGGAAACAAGTAGTGAGATCATGGAAACTACAGATTGAAAAGGTGAGGTGCTTGCTATGTTGAGGCAAACTAAAGTTGATAAATCCCCAGGACCTGACAGGGTATTCCCTCGGACACTGAAGGAGACTAGTATTGAAATTGCAGGGGCCCTGGCAGATATATTTAAAATGTCGGTGTCTACAGGTGAGGTGCCGGAGGATTGGAGAGTGGCTCATGTTGTTCCGTTGTTTAAAAAAGGATCGAAAAGTAATCCGGGAAATCATATCCTGGTAAGTCTAACGTCTGTAGTAGATAAGTTATTGGAGGGGTACTAAGAGATAGAATCTACAAGCACTTGGACTTATTAGGGAGAGTCAACATGGCTTTGTGCGTGGTAGGTCATGTTCGACCAAACTATTGGAGTTTTTCGAGGAGGTTACCAGGAAAGTGGATGAAGGGAAGGCAGTGGATATTGTCTACATGGAGATCAGTAAGGCCTTTGACAAGGTCCCGCATGTGAGGTTATTTAGGAAAATTCAGTCGCTCGGTATACATGGAGAGGTGGTAAATTGGATTGGACATTGACTCAATGGATCAAGCCAAAGAGTGGTAGTAGAGGATTGCTTCTCAGAGTGGAGGCCTGTGACTGCTGGTGTGCAACAGGGATCAGTGCTGGGTCCATTGTTATTTGTCATCTATATCAATGATTTGGATGATAACGTGGTAAATTGGATCAGCAAATTTGCTGATGATACAAAGATTGGAGGCGTAGTGGACAGTGAGGAAGGTTTTCAGAGCCTGCAGAGGGATTTGGACCAGCTGGAAAAGTGTGCTGAAAGGTGGCAGCTGGAGTTTAATACTGACAATTGTGAGGTATTGCACGTTGGAAGGACAAACCAAGGTAGAACATACAGGGTTAATGGTAAGGCACTGAGGAGTGCAGTGGAACAGAGGGATCTGGGAATACAGATACAAAATTCCCTAAAAGTGGCTTCGCAGGTAGATAGGGTCGTAAAGAGAGCTTTTGCTAAATTCGCCTTTGTTAATCAAAGTACTGAGTATACGAGCTGGAATGTTATGATGAGGTTTTATAAGGCATTGGTGAGGCCGAATCTGGAGTATTGTGCTCAGTTTTGGTCACCAAATTGCAGGAAGTAGAAAATAAGGTTGAAAGAGTGCAGAGAAGGTTTACAAGGATGTTGCCAGGACTTGAGAAACTCAGTTACAGGGAAAGGTTGAATCGGTTAGGACTTTATTCCCCGGAGTGTGGAAGAATGAGGGGAGATTTCATAGAGGTGTATAAAATTATGATGGGTATAGATAGAGTGAATGCAAGCAGCCTTTTTGCGCTGAGGCAAGGGGAGAAAAAAAAACAGAGGACATGGATTAAGGGTGAAGGGGAAAGTTTAAAGGGAACATTGGCGGGGGCTTCTTCACACAGAGAGTGGTGGGGGTGTGGAATGAGTTGCCAGACGATGTGGTAAATGCGGGTTCTTTTTTAACATTGAAGAATAAATTGGACTGAAACATGGATGGGAGGTGTATGCAGGGATACGGTGCCTGTCCATGTCAGTGGGATCAGGCAGAAAATGGTTCAGCACAGCCAAGAAGGGCCAACAGGCCTGTTTCTGTGCTGTAGTTTCTCTATGGTTTCTATGTTTTCTAACAGTGTCACTTCACTCTTGAAGAAGTGAGGGAGGCAGAGGAAAGCAAACTAAAGGCCAGTTGGTCTGACTGCAATGTTTGGGAAGATGTTAGTTTCGATTATTAAGGATGAGGTTTCAGGGTACTTTGGGCAAATGATAAAACGGGCCGTAGTCAGCGTGGTTTATTGACAAATCTGTTGAAATTCACTGAAGAAATAACAAGCAGGATACACAAAGGACAATCAGTTGACATTGTGTATTTTGAATTTAAGGCCTTTGAAAAGGTGGCACACGTGCGGCTGCTTAACAAGCTACGAACCCACGATATTACAGAAAAGAGTTTAGCACAGATGAAGCAGTCGCTGATTGACAGGAGGCAGAACGTGTGAATAAAGGGAACCATTTCTGTCTGGCTGCAGATGTCCAGTGATGTTCCACAGGGGTCTGTGATGGGACCGATTATTCTATGCTATATGGCAGTGACTTGGATGATTTATTTGATGGCTCAGTTGCAAAATCTGCAGAGGACATGAACAGAGATGGGGGGAAAGGGAGATCCGAGGAAGTAGAGAGGCTACAGAAGGAGCTAGACAGATTGGGATTGGAAATGGCAAATGGAGTACACTGTCGGGAAGTGTATGGTCATGAAATTTGGAAAAAGAAATGAATGGTTGTCAATGTTCAGAACGGAGAGAAAATTATGTAGCCCCCGTGCCTGCCTCAGGGTCGCTCAGCTCGCTGTCGTCTGGGGAAACAGCCCTCGGCCCGGCCAAACTGGGTAATAGTTTGTGTGGATGCTGTGTGATGTACCACACCCCGCCCAAATAACAGACAATACACCAGAAACGATTAAATGATTTACAGTTTATAGATATTACTGGAACTGTATAATTAATAGAGAATAAAATATAAAAAGGAAAGTAAAAGGCGCCACGCTTATCAAAGTTCTGTCTCTTTGTGCACAAACAGTTGGCGCTCAGGACCCTCCTTCTTCACCCTGCGATCCCCTCGGACCACCTCAAAAAGCCGCCTGGGTCAACAACGTTTGTCGACCAGACTCTCCACAAGTGTCCGTCACAGTCTCCTCTCCTCGCCGAACTCCCTGAACCTCGGACTCCTGATCGGGGTCCGACCCCGTTAGCCGACTCACAGCACCTTGTCCATCCTCACTCTCTCCCTTGCGCCTTCTGCCCCCAAACCCAGGCATCACAATAACTTACAAACATACAGAAAGAATAACATCTATCCCAATTGTTCATAACAGCCTCTTATCAATAACATAATCCAAACAATCTGCTAGCGGTAGGACTTTCACAGCAGTTAACATAACAAAGGAGCCATTTCAGTTATAACATAACAAAGAAGCAATTTTAATTAGCCTACGCAGTAACATAAAAGAAGAAACTTCTTACACTCTCCCCCCACCAAATAAAGTCATGTTCTCATGACTTCTAAATAACTCGCCAACCAATACTACAGACACAAAAACCCAACCAGATACACAGAGTGACATTGCTCCCCGAACAGTAGACCTTCCGCCCGTCCACGGGCACGACATAGGCCAACATATCTGGGAGCTTCCTGATCCTCCGAGACCTCTCTACACCCTCACCTAAACCCTAACGGCTCGGACACTACTGGGGATACCTCGGGTCTGCTTGTCAACTCCTCTCTCAATCATGCTACCACTACAGCTCTGAGACCCCTGTCCCGTGTCCGGGGCCCCGCTTCTTTCCCCCCCCCCCTTTCTCTTTCTTTCCTCACTTCTCCTTACGCTCTTCCAATCTCCTTCCCACGATCTCAATTCTCCTCCACAGTCCCTCTCTCTCTCCACCCCACTTCCTCCTTCCCTTTCTCTCTCTCTGTCTCCCCTATCTCTCTTATCTTTCTCTGTCTATACACATACATTTCCTCAATTTCTCTATCTCCTCTCTTTTCCTCATCCGTTCACTTTCACACTCTCCCACTCTTTCCTCCATTCTTCCCTACACAGTCACTGCCCTGCATCTTTCCCTTATTGTCTCTTACTCCATTATGCCCAACCTTTTGCTCGCCTCTCGCCTTCTCCCCAATTCCCCCTTTCCTGTAGCTTGCTGTCTCCGCCACCCACCCGTCCAAACCAGCACCGCTCCCCCACCCCGCACCGTGATGACTGTTTCACACGCTCAGTGGATTGCAGATGTCGTATAATTTCTCGCTGGATGGAAAGATTCAATGTTTTCTCAGAAGATAAAGGCTTGTGGTATCAGGGAGAGGCCTGTTTGTTTCCGTTTAGTGTGCTACCGAATAGGCGGGGGAAGGGAGAGGGGGTGGGGAGGGGAGAGGAGGGGAGAGGGGGGGAGAGGGGGGGAGAGGGGGGAGAGGGGGGAGAGGGGGGGAGAGGGGGGGAGAGGGGGGGAGAGGGGGGAGAGGGGGGAGAGGAGGGGATAGGATAAATTGGGACATTTGCTTTCAGTGAATCAAGGCACAGTGATAACTTTAGATTCACATCCCCTCCATAAAGATCAATTCATCACCTCGAGACTGGGAGTGCGGTTTCGTGAAATGTAGGGGGACAATTAATTAAATTAACAAATCATACAGACCAATTAATCACAACACTGTGTGAGGTAGATTGTGAAGTTAGTTGTCCATCTCTCAGGAAGTCAGAATGTTCAACGTGTGTGGGGTCTTTGATAATTTGGACTGTTTTATTGAGGCAGAGAGATGTGTAAACAGTGTCCATGGTTTGCATGATGCACTGAACTTGTTCACAACTCTCTGCAGCGTTTCCGTTGGCTGCCTTAACCACACGACTAGTTTCTGCACAGAATGTATTCTGTTAAAACAGCCGATGGTGCTCACATCTACTGTGAAGTGCTTTGAGGAGTTGGTCATGGCTGTAATCAACTCCTACCTCTGCATGGACCTGGACCCACTGCAATTTGCCGATCGCCGATCGTCTCCACTCAGCCTCAGATCAGCAGGACAATAGCAATACACAAGTCAGGCTGCTGATTACAGCTCAACGTTCAACACAATCAGACACTCAATTGTAATCAACAAGCTCCAAACCCTGGGCCTCTGCAACTCCTTCTGCAACTGGATCCTCACCAGGAGACCACAGTCCGTGTGGATCAGAAGTAACATTTTCTCCTTGCTGACAATCAACACTGACACACCTCAACGATGCGTGCTCAGCCCACTGCTCTGCTCTCTCTACACCACGTCTGTGTGGCCAGGCTCATCTATAAACTTGCCGACGACACAACTATTGTTGGTGGAATTTCAGATGGTGACGAGGAGGAGGACAGGAGTGAAATGGCTCACCCTTTCCATTGCTGATCTCTGGACAAGGCCTGGTCTGTCTTCCCTCGACTTCCCCTTCCTTAACTCTCAAACAGTTCTTTGGTCCTGCTGACGTTCACTGCAATGGTTATTGTTGTTACACCACTCAACCAACTGATCTATCTTGTTCCTGTACATCTCCCTGTCACCATCTGAAATTTTGCCAACCGTACATTGAGTTACTGGCAACTTTATATATGGCACTTAAGTTGTGCTTAGCCACGTAGTCATGTGCGGAGAGAGTAGAGCAGTGGGCTAAGGATGCATCCTTGAGGTGCGTCGGTCTTGCCTCTCAGCACTGACTTCTCTGAATTCTACATGGACCATATCTCAGCCCTCACAAAGCAGACTTTTTCCACTTTCGAGAACAGAATGATCCTCCAGAGAATGCACCGTATAGAGTCAAAAAGATCAAACAATAAAGGATGAAGTGGAGAAATCAAGACAATGCTGAATATTGAGCTCATAATTCAGATTTGACGAGGAGGAGGACAGGAGTGAGATAGATCAGCAAGTTGAGTGGTGCCACAGCAACAACCTTGCACTCAATATCATTAAGACAAAGGAATTGATTGTGGATTCAGAAAGGGGAAGTCGAGGGAACACACACCAGTCCTCACCGTGGGATCAGAAGTGAAAAGGGTGAGCAGTTTCTATTTCCTGCCTGTCAACATCTCTGAGGAACTATCCTGAGCCCAACATATTGATGCAGTTACAATGAAGGCACAACATCGGCTATATTTCATTCAGAGATTGAGGGGAATCGGTCTGTCACTAAAAACACTTGCAAATGTCTACAGATGTATGGTGGAGAGCATTCTAACTGGCTGCATCACTCCCTGGTGTGGAGAGGCCACTGCACAGGGTCGGAAAATGCTGCAGAAAGTTGTAAACTCAGCCAGCTCCTTCATGGACACTGGACTCCACAGCATCCAGGATACAGTCAAAAAATGATGCCACAAAAAGATGGCGTCCATCATTAAGGACCCATCACCCAGGACAGGCCGTCTTCTCATTGATAACATCAAGGAGGATGTACAGGACCCTGGAGACACACTAAACGTTTCAGGAACAGCTTCTTCCCCACCATCAGATTTCTGAACGGACAATGAAACCATGAACACTTCCTCAGTATTTCCCCTCTCTTTTTGCACTACATTTTATATATAATTTTATACATACTTATTGTAATTTGTAGTTTTTATTACTGGATGTTGCAATGCACTGCTGACAGAAAACAGCAAATTTCACCACATATGCCGGTGATATTAAACCTGATTCTGATACACAAACACACACAGCTGGGCTCAGACACACAACACTCCCACATTCCTCCCTTTGTGACTCCCTGCTTGCTCCGTGGCCCCCGGTATGAAGCTCAAACTGTTGCAACACCTGCGTTTTAAATTCATGGCTGAGGGTGTGTTGGATCTGTTCGCTGTTTGCGATCCATATTAAGGATCTCAGATTAAAGATCTCCTCTGAAGGTATATGGGGTCCTGGTGAGAGCGTACATGGAACACTGTGCACAGGTCTGGTCTCCCTCCCAGAGTCAGCCTGTGGGATGAAGGGAATGAAGAGAAGGTTTCCCAGATTGATTTGGGGGGTCAGGTAGCATCCTCAGAGAGATTACACTGACTGGGCCTGTCTCAAAATTAGGAAAATAAAAGGTGGTCTGACTGAGACAGACAGAGTCTCACAGGTTATTGATAGGGTAGAGGCAGGAATGATGTTTCCTCTGGCTAGGCTGAGGAACCAGGGGTCACAAAATCTGAGGTCAGCTTAGCAGGACTGAGATGAGGAGAAATTTCCTCGCCCAGAGTGCAGTGAATCTTTGGAATTTGCTCCACAAGGTTTCTAAATTCAAAAAGTCAGTCGGATTGCACAGCGGAGCGCTGAGAGCACCGGAGATCCATCGGCAGCCGCTGCGGGGCAGCTCCCGTCTCCCAGCAGCAGGGATCGGGTCTGGGAAGCAGCTCCGGACAACAGGCCCCGATCCACGGCGGGAACGGCCGGGAACCCTCTGTGTGGCTGAGGCATCTCACTGAATCCCCGCCAGTCTGTTCACCTCTGCCATCAGAAGGGTTCAAGGCCCCGGCCGGTGTTGCAGCCTTTACCCGAGCTGCCGCTCCCGATCTCCGGCTTCTCCCCAGTCTGCTCTGAGCGCACACCGTCCCGCCCACTGACACTCCTCAGCCAATGGGAGCAACATTCCCCCAGCGAGACTCGCTGATTGGCTATTGGTGTGTCTGAGGGCGGGCTGCTGCGGTGAGCTGGAGCTGTCAGTCACAGTTTGTTCACAGAATCAGTGGAAGTTCCCCGAAGCTCAAAGTTAAAAGTAAATTTAATTATCAGAGTACATATAAATCACCACATATAACCCCACTAATTTTTGCTTCCTTGTACGATGTTTCTTTTGCTTTAACCTCTCTCGTTAGCCACATTTGTGCCATTTTTTCCATTCATGATTTTCTTTTTTCTTGGAATATATTTTCCCTGCATTTTCCTCATTTCTTGTAGGAATTTCATCCAATTCTGTTCTGCCGTCCCTCCGTTTAGCTGATTTTTCCAATCGACCTGGGCCAGTTTCTCTCTCATACCACTGTAATTTCCCCTGTTCCACTGAAATATCGATACACCTGATACCAGCTTCTCCTTTTCAAATTTGAAACTGAACTCAAGCATATTATGATCACTACTTCCAAGGGGTTCCTTTACCTCCATAATACTATCATTCCTTTATAATACTATCATGAAACTTAGGAAAGCTCCATTCGATACGATTAGGACTGACTGGGAAAAGGAATTGAGCCTTACTATCCCGGCTGATGACCGGGCTCATATTTTACAACTTGTTAATGCTTCCTCTATCTGTCCCAAACACTCCTTAATTCAATTTAAAGTTGTCCATAGAGCACACATGTCTAAAGATAAATTAGCTCGTTTTTACTCTCATATTAACCCTCTTTGTGATAGATGTCATGGGGAGATAGCTTCCTTGACCCACTTGTTTTGGTCTTGTTCTACCCTGGAAACGTTTTGGAAAGACATTTTTAATATTATCTCAAAGGTTTTGAATCGTTATATTTCTCCCCATCCTATTACTGCTATCTTTGGATTACCTAAAACCTCTAGTAATTTACCCACCTCAGCTCGTAGAATGATTGCATTTCTTACTGTAATGGCGAAAAGATTTATTCTACAACATTGGAAGGAGATTAATGCCCCAACTACGTTTTTTTTTCAGTTCTCTCAAACGATACTGTGTTTAAATTTGAAAATAAAAGTAATCTTTATGATACTTCAGTTAAATTTGAACAGACCTGGAGAACTTTTATTCAATATTTTCATTTAATGTAACTTTTGTTTTCTCTCTGATCATACACACATCCCCTTCGTGGATTCGGGTTTGAGGACGTGATTGTTTAATTTGTTCAAGTCTACTCTTTACCTAGTTAGCCCATTGCTTTGCTTTGTAGGTTAGTTGCAAGGTAGTTTTTTTTTGGCTTTTTTTGTTTTTTTCCTCGTTCTATTGATATATATGGAAAATTAGTGTACAACGATATTACCTTGTTATTGTATAACTAACAGGTTGTTTACATTTTTTGTATTAATATTACTTGTATATTTATATCTTAACAATGTATTGGTTGCTATATGTTTTACCCTTTGTGTACTAATTCAATAAAAAAGATTTAAAAAGAAAGAAAGAAAGAAATTGGTCAAAAACTATTTTCATGTAACGCTCCAGAATACCCACAGAGATAACTGAGAGTATTTAATGTTTCTTTATATTTCTCAATTATTTTCTGATCCGGTGCTTCCATGTCAAGTTATTATCCATCCACATACCTGGATATCTTACCACAAACGTATTTTAAGGAGTTTGACCATATCATTTCAAATCAAGTGGAGGTCCATTCATCCTGTTTGTTAAACACATAAATTGTCTTGTAGCTACCGAAAACTTAAATCCCATCTATTTGCTGACTTTTAAACCTTATTAGTTGCTAATGCATCCTATATACAGTAAAATTGAAATTGCTACCTCGAATCCATAAACCTCCATCATCTGCATATAGTGATTTACGCACTCTAAACCTATCTCATAAAAAATATTATTAATTGAAACATGAAATAATAAATGCTGCCTTGTGGGATCCCAATTTCTATCTCATAACAACCTGAATATAACTTTCCCACCCATACCTGACACAAGACATACAATCAAAAAAAAACTTAGAAAAAGTTAGATAATCCTCATTTCCACAATTTCATAAAAAGTCTTTCCTTCCATAAATACCATTTTCCTTTTGAATAGTAAAAATACAGCTGCTACATCATCTATATTTAACTGTGCTTTCCTAATATCATCTTCCAAACATAAAAACAAATTCAATGTCGTACTTGCCCACCCATACCTTTACAAGTCTATCAGAGGTTACAGCAGGACATTGATAAGATGTAAAACTGGGCTGAGAAGTGGAAGATGGAGTTGAACTCAGATAAGTGTGAGGTGGTTCATTTTGGTAGGTCAAATATGATGGCAGAATATAGTATTCATAGTCAGACTCTTGGCAGTGTGGAGGATCATTGGGATCTTGGAGTCCGAATCCATAGGACACACAAGGCAGCTGCGCAGGTTCATTCTGTTGTTAAGAAGGTATACGGTGTATTCTCCTTCATCAACAGAATTTAGGAGCCGAGAGGTAATGTTGCAGCTCTATAGGACACTGGTCAGACCCCACTTGGAGTACAGTGCTCAGTTCTGGTCGCCTCACTACAGAAGGGATGTGGAAACCATAGAAAGGTTGCGGAGTAGATTTACAAGGATGTTGCCTGCATTGGGGAGCGTGCCTCATGAAAACAGGTTAAGTGAACTCGGCCTTTTCTCGGAGTGATGGAGGATGAGAAGTGACCTGATAGAGGTGTGTAAGATGATGAGAGGCATTGATCGTGTGGCTAGACAGAGGCTTTTTCCCAGGGCTAAAATTGCTGCCACAAGAGGGCACAGGTTTAATGTGCTGGGGAGTAGGTACAGAGGAGATGTTGGGGGTAAGTTTTTTACGCAGAGAATGGCGAGTGCGTGGAATGGGCTGCCGGCAACGGTGCTGGATGCGGATACGATAGGGTCTTTTAAGAGACTTTTGGATAGGTACATGGAGTTTAGAGAAATAGAGGGCTATGAGGAAGTCTAGTAATTTCTGAGGTAGGGACTTGTTCGGCATAAATCTGTGGGCTGAAGGGCCTGTATTGTGCTGTAGGTTTTCTGTGTTTCTATGTAAGACGTCCAAATAAAAATTATTAGAAAAAAATGTACAATAGCCCCCTGAATTGCATTTCCAAATATTAATCAAAAGTCCATCCTTCAATAAATATCATTTTTTTCAAGATTAAAAAATATTGCTGTTACAACACCTTTATTTAACTGAGCTTGCCTAATGTGATCTTCCAAACCTAAAACTGATTCCAGTGTTATTCTACCCTTCCGAATTCCCCTCTGATAAAATGTGAAATCACCTCTTTTATCAAAAATATAATGGTACATGGAGCTTAGAAAAATAGAGGGCTATGGGTAAGCCTGGTAATTTCTAAGGTAGGGACATGTTCAGCACAACTTTGAGGGTGGAAAGGCGTGTATTGTGCTGTAGGTTTTCTATGTTTCTATGTTTTTAAACACTCGATTACCATACATTCCACACGTTTACATAAAGGAGACGTTATTGATATTGGCCTATAACAAGGAAGATCAGACGGGGAGCTCCAGGTATTAGAATGGGCACTACTACAACCATTTTCCATGAGGAAAGTCGATGGCCAAACCTCAAAATACGATTCAAAATGTTAATATTTTTTAAAAAAAAGGAAATCTGATACATACCTGTTGAATCAAGAATTTCTTCTACAAGTTCCTCACACATTTTGTTCCCATTCACAACTCTATACCCTGCCCTTTTCCTTATAAAACTAGCAACATCACCCCTCTGCCAACTAACCTGTCAAGCCGAACGACAATCTAATCCTACACAGGAATGAAAAAACTGAAAATGTGCAGGTTTCCTGAATAGATATAACATTGGAAAAATTTGACAAATGAGAAGTAAACTTCTTAAAGTCTTGACCACTATAAATCAGAGTTCTCACATTTCATTGCAACATTTTAATCCTATTATGCATGTTCACAGGTAGACTGGGATACAGACACCCCACCTAACAAAACTTCATTTAAAGCTTCCCACAAAACATCAGTTACACCAAGATACCTTTCTGCAGCTTTCACAATAATTTTAATTTACTCAGTAGGATGAGATGCCTGAGCAGTACAATTCACCACATCGGTTATAAACATCACAAACTTCATTTTATCCGGCAGTAAAGTATCTTTGCTGGGAGAACTGTGATGCTGGCATATCCACTGACATCACAGTCTGTGCTCTGACTGGGAACACTTTATCCAGTTTACCTGCTCTGCTTGCTGTACTTGTCCATAACAGGCCCTTCTGCTCCTTGTGTTGTTCTGAACCAACTGAACCGGACATTTCATGCGTTATCAAACCAATCTCTCTGCCTACACAAGGAACACATCCACTCTGTCTGTGCCTCCCACGATCCTGCAAAAGTCTGTCAGACCTCCCTCAGCCTCTGCCGGAGATTACCTGAGATTGTCCAGTCTCACTTTATCCGAGCAGCATCCTGTTTAGCCTCTTCCACTCACCATACAAAACCTCTGCATTATTCCTACATTGGAATGCAATTCTCCAGATGCAACATAACTGCCTGACACTGGAACCAGTATCTGGAGTAGTGAGCTCGGATTCCAAGCTCCCTCTGTAGATCGATACTGTCCAATCCTGCCCCATGAATATAACCGCAAGGGGATAATGCTGAGCCTTTATGAGACGCTAGTCAGGTCACACTAGGAGTATTGTCAACAGTGTTGGGCCCCATATCTCGGACAGGATGAGTTGTCATTGGAGAGAGTACAAAGGAGGTTCAGAAGGATGATTTAGGGAATGAAGGAGTTAACATATGAGGAACATTTGTCAACTTTGAGCACGTACACCCTGGAATTCTGAAGAATGCAGAGGGAATCTCATAGAAACCTGCTGAATGCTGAAAGAACCAGATAAGGTGGATGCGGAGAGGATATTTCCAATAATGGGGCTATCAAGATCTAGAGGGCACATCCACAAAGTTGAGGGGCCACCTTTTTAAACAGAAGTAAGGAGGATTATTTTTTTTATTAGCCAGGGAGTATTGGATGTTTGGAATGCTCCGTGAAAGACTGCGGTAGAGGCCAAGTCTGTGGGTATATTTAAGGCAGAAGTTGATTGTTTCCTGATCGGTCAGGGCATCAAAGGATATGGTGAGAGGTCAGGTGTATGGAATTGAGTGCGATCCGGGATCAGCCATGACAGAAAGTCAGCAGACTCGATGGGCTGAATGGCCTAATTCTGCTCTTATGATTTATGGTCTTATGGACACAAACCCCCTCGATCGTGATGAATCTCCTCTACAGTCTTCCAGCACAAAACACCCTTTGTACAGAATGCTAAGCAGAACTGAATGCAACTTTTCAAGAATTTTGGCAAGTCCGGCAGCATCTATTGAATGGAATAGAGTCGATGTTTGGGACAGAGCCCCTCCCTTACGGCCTGACACAGGCCCTTCGGCCCAACTTTTCCATGCTGTCCTGGTGTCCATTTAAACTAATCCCTCTGCCTGCCTTTGACACAGAACATAGAAATCTACAGCACATTACAGTCCCTTCAGCCCACAATGTTGTGTCCATCATGTAACCTACTCTAGAAACTGTCTAGGATTTCCCTATCGTATGGCCGTCTATTTTTCTAAGCTCCATGTACCTATCTAAGAGTCTCTTACAATATCCCATTGTATCTGTGTCTACCACAGTCACTGGCAGTGCATTCCACACACCGTCCAATCTCTGTGTGAAAAACTTACCCCTGACATCCCCCTTGTACCGATTTCCAAGCGCCTTAAAACTATGTCCCCTCGTGTTAGTCATTTCACTCCCTCTTTCATATCCACATTCTTTTTGTAGTGAGGTGACCAGAGTTGAACACAGTACTGCAAGTGGGGACTAAATGTCTCCTAATATAGCTTCAACATTCCCTCACAGCTCTTCAACTCAGTCCCACGGTTGATGAATCCATCACACCAGACGCCTTCTTAACAACACTGCCAACCTGTACAGCAGCTTTGAGTGTCGTATGGACACGGACCCCAAGATCTCTCTGACCCTGCACGCTGCCTAAGTGTCTTACCATTAATATTATAATCTGTGTTCAAAATTGACCTGTCGAAATGAACCACTTCACACGTATCTGTGTTGAACTCCATCTGCCACTTCTCAGCCCAGTTCTGCATCCTATCTATTTCCCGCTGTGATCTCTGACAACGCTGCAGACTACCCACAACACCTCCGATTTCTGTGTCATCAGCGGGGTCTTCTGGGAGTTGTAGTCATAGGCCTTCCTCCCCGCTAACTCCCTGCATTTTGTTTCTCAGCCACCACAGACATCACCGGAATGGACTCACCGAGGCGTCGGAGGAGAACCGCACCCGTCCCTGTGGGTGCCGAGACCGGCGACCACCGACCGCAGCGACTCGCTTAACTCCGCCATGGCGATGGAGAGGAGCAGCAGGGGCTGAACATGGGGCAGATTTTCACCAGCCTATCGTAGGTCAGACCCGCCTCTGAGCCCCTCTGTCATTGGTTGTAATGCGTGTCGGTCAAATGAGAACTCACACGGTGATTAGTTAATATGAACGTCAGTCAGCCTTCCTGTCTTTATGAGCTTGAGTTTGGATTTATATCGGGGATGAGATGCCACTTGTGGGAGGTGGAATATTTGGTAAAGCAAATTGGGAGAAATGTAAGTTTTTAATGTGATGATGCATCTGTCTCCAAGTGACATTATTAAGAAAAAAAGGGTGCAGGTCTTGGTGAGGAAGGATGTGATTTACTGGAGGTCATATTGACATAATATTTGAAGGGATATTTAACTTGGAGTTGTTTGGGGTATGATTTAGAAAATGGGGGGATTTAAAATGATATTAATATTTCAGGATTGATTAATGAGGGCAAAATGATTTTTATTGAAACAGGGAAGGTTGTGTTACTCTCTGGGTCATCTGCTGTCATTCTTAATCAAGATAATTTAAGTGAAGTTAAACAACGTTAGGATATGTTTCTAAGTGAATACCCTGATGTGTTGGAAGTCAGTTGTATCAATGATAGTATCATTGACGTAGAGTTTTCTTTGTACAAATTTTAAAAGTATTATTAATGCAAGTCAGACATCCCCAGGAAAGGGTGATATATGTAATTGTAGCTGTATGTAACTCTCTTTTGTGAAAATATTAACATTTTTGAATCGTGTTTAGAGATTGGGCCATCTCCCTCCCTCATGGAATATGGCAGCAGGATTGCCTGTACTGAAACCTGGCAGATCCCAGTTTGATCTTTCTAGTTATGGCCTATATTGTTAATGCCTCATTTATGTAAACTGATGGAATGTCTGGTAATCGAGCGCTTCAGTTCTATTTTGGAAAGAGAGATGATATAGTGTTTTATTGGAGTGGATTTTGGAAGGATAGAATGACATTGGAATGAGTTTTAGGTTTGGAAGATGATTATAGGAAAGCACGGCTAAATAAAGATGTTGTAATAGCAGTATGTTAATATTGTAAATACATATGATATGTTATGGAAGGATTTTTGATTGAAATTTGGAAATTAGGAGTGAGGGGAGATTGCATAATTTATCTGAGTTTATTTGGACGGACTGAGCGGGTACAGGTGGGCATGTTATGTTTGTGTTTCTATGAGATGGAAAATTTGACCCCATTAAGCAGTATTTTAGCCCTTCATTATTTAATATTATGATTAATGGCATTTTCTCTGAGATGGGTATGCTGGGTTAATCACTTTATACAGATGATATAGCTTTATAGATTAGAGGTAGCATTTCAATTTTACTGCAAATAGGATGAAATTTACAATTAATAGGTCAAACAGTGGGCAAATAGATGAAGATTTAAAGTTTACAGTCACTAAAACACGTTATGTGTCTTACAAACAGGATTAATAGACCTGCACTTGATTTGAAATTATATGGTCAAACTCCTGAAAATATGTCAGTGGTGAGATTTCCAGGCATGTGGGTGGATACTAAGCTGACATGGAAGCACCATATCAGTAAAATAATTGATAAATGTAAAGGAGCATTAAATATCCTCAGGCATCTGTGTGGGTATTCTTGGAGCGCAACATTAAAATCTTTGTTGACCATTTATATTTGTTTAATTCAATCTGTTCTTGATTCTGGCTGTGTGGCTTATGGATCAGTTTCATATTCAACTTTAAAATACTTGGGTGTGATATGAGCACAGGCTTTAAGATTTTGCTGTGGTGCAGTAAAGTCGTCCCTTGTTTCGGCTTTACTGGCTGAAATGGGACAATTGCCCTTCCAGCGACAGAGGTTGAAGCTGATGTTAACAAATTGGATTAATTTGAGAGTGCAAAGAAATTATCATCCTGTGCTAGAGGACATTTGGTTTTCAGTTTTAGGTGGCTGGGTTCATATCACGCTGGGAACATGGGTGTATTGTTGGGTGTACTGTACTCAGGTGTAACCTTGAATACACGGCGACGGTAGGAAACTTTGTCGCATGGTGTGAGCAGAATTATCTGCCGCTTAATGTGAAAAAGACTAAGGAGCTGGTGGTAGACCTGAGGAGAGCTAAGATACCGGTGACCCCTGTTTCCATCCAGGGGTCAGTGCGGACATGGTGGAGGATTACAAATACCTGGGGATACGAATTGACAATAAACTGGACTGGTCAAAGAACACTGAGGCAGTCTACAAGAAGGGTCAGAGCCGTCTCTATTTCCTGAGGAAACTGAGGTCCTTTAACATCTGCCGGACTATGCTGAGGATGTTCTACAAGTCCGTGGTGGCCAGTGCGATCATGTTTGCTGTTGTGTGCTGGGGCAGCAGGCTGAGGGTAGCAGACACCAGCAGAATCAACAAACTTATTCGTAAGGCCAGTGATGTTGTGGGGATGGAACTGGACTCTCTCATGGTGGTGTCTGAAAAGAGGATGTTGTCCAAGTTGCATGCCCTCTTGGACAATGTCTCCCATCCACTACATAACGTACTGGGTGGGCACAGGAGTACATTCAGCCAGAGACTCATTCCACCGAGATGCAACACAGAGCGTCATAGGAAGTCATTCCTGCCTGTGGCCATCAAACTTTACAACTCCTCCTCTGGAGGGTCAGACACCCTGAGCCAATAGGCTGGTCCTGGACTTACTTCATAATTTACTGGCATAATTTACATATTACTATTTAACTATTTATGGTTTTATTAATATTTATTATTTATGGTGCAACTGTAACGAAAACCAATTTCCCCCCGGATCAATAAAGTATGACTATGACTATTGGATGATACAATATGTCCCACTGTAGCTTTCTCCTTAACCCCATTTTGTGTTATCTTTTTTCAATGACTGTAGTTAATTTTAGGTTACACAAGTGGATTCTGTTCTGCCTGAGAGTCTGTTAGTCCATGAGTTTATTAATGACAGTTACTATCATACAGTAACCATTTTTACAGATGGATTGAAACATAATTTAACTTGGAATGTTAGTGTGACTGTTTTCTTTTTTCTGTGTGTCTGAATTGCAGGTAATGATAAAAAAAATCACTTACCAGCCATTTATGGGTATATGAAGCAGAATTCTTTGTCATCATTACAGTGGGTGGCGGAAATTGGTCCTTACAATCTTGTAATTTGTTCAGAATCCTTTTCGGGTTTGTGGTCTTTGCAATATCTTCAGGTCAGACATTTTTTACAAGTATATTTAAGTAATTTTCCATATATACAGGATTCTGACCTTATTTTAAAAACGAACCCTTTAGTGAAAGGCTTTATTGGGAAAATTTATAATTTACTGTTACAACAGGACAATTCTCCTTTCCTTAACATCAAGCAAGATTGGGAAAGAGAGCTTAATATGACCTTGATATCAGAGGATTGGTTGTGAATTTTGTGCCAGTCATTATCTAACTTAATTTAAAATTGTACATCATTATTATTTGACGAAGGAGAGATTGTCTAAAATTTTTCCTAATGTAAATAATCAGTGTGATAGATGCAAAACTGAGATAGCTACATTGACACATATGTTTTGGTCGTGTTCTGTATTGAAACAATTTTGGAAATCCATTTTTTCTATAATCTCTAAAGCTTTAAGAATCAATTTACAACCTAATAAATTGACGGTTTTGTTTGGTATAATTCCTCAACATATTCACGGTATTTCTATATCTGACCAGTATTGTCACATTATTGGCTAGAAGGGCTATTTTATTAAAATGGAATGATGCCTCTGCTCCCACTTTGATACAATGGTTCTTTCAGGTGATTTTATGTCTTAGTTTGGAAAAAATTAGAAGTGGAACTTTTGATCGTAAATTTGACTTTGAGAAAAGGTGTGGCTCTTTTGCCCGTTATTATCATTTGACTTGAGTTAATTAAGATGGTCCTTTTCTGATGCTTGGTTATATGAATTTGGTTGGTAGTTTGATGTCTTCTTTATGGAAGCTTGTATGGCGCAAAGCTCCGGGGTTGTGCTCCAAATGGGTTCCCCCCCCCTTTTTTTTTAGTTATTAGGGGTTTTCTCCGTTTTAGTTAGTAGGGGTTCCTTTTTATTCCTTCTTGCCTTTTTTCCATAAAAAAAAGCTTTAATACTTTGTTTTTTTGATTATTATTGTTTTTCTGTTTAGCCTGGTTGATAATTTAACTCTTACTCTATATATGGATATAGAAACATAGAAAATAGGTGCAGGAGTAGGCTATTCGGCCCTTCGAGCCTGCACCGTCATTTATTATGATTATGGCTGATCATCCAACTTAGATATGTTATCTTGATTATTTTGATGTATTTTTCTCTGTAGTTGATTTTCAATAATAATTAATAAAAAGATTTAAAAAGCAAGAAAAGGGTTTGATGAGCCTTAAAACATGTCATTCTAGCAGTAGGTCAGATTGACTGTTGGGACCTCGTCAAGCAGTATTTCATATGCAAATTTGGTTTATGTGTCTGCACCTTATGGGCCCTGCACATCGCACTGGTGAGGGAAATGATGGGGTTGACTGTTTAGCAACACAACACGTTAAAAGTTCAACTGTGGATATAGACTTTCCACTTAGCAAATCTTAGCTTAGGGGTTAGTAGTGTTAAGAGTTAGGGACTTATGGCAAGACTTGTAGGATACAGGACAGGCACCTTCACAGAATACATAAACCAATCGGGTTTATGGAAGAAGGGCCAAAAATAAGAATGGAAGAAATGATATTGACACGACTTAGAAATGCCCACACGATGTTTAATTATGCCTTGTATCTAACTGGAAAACATCATTCTGTGTCGTGTACATTTTATCATTATGAAACTGGTAAACACATACTATTTCAGTGTGAAGCAGATATGGCTGAAAAAAAATCAAATGCAGTCTCCAGTACAATCTTTGGTGGGGTTGGTTGTTTTCAGATAAAAACTTATTAAGTTAAGGGACTGGCTTTAAATTAATTCACAGTATGGAACGGACAAAGGCCTATAATAACGGTAGCGTCACAATTATATCGGGGACATCAATATGCAAAGGGTTGGGAAAATCAGGTTGTTGTTAGATCACGATAGGGCGTTTGTTGAATGCCTATGAGACGGCTTTTTAAAGCAGCTTGTGTTTGGGCTACTCGGGGAAAGTCCATCTAGGATTGGGTGTTGTGTAATAACCCTGATCATCTCCAGGAGCTGAAAGTAAAGGAACCCGTCAGAGGCAGTGATGATAATATAATTGAATTCATACTGCATTTTCATAGGGAGAAGCCCAAGTCACATGTATCAGTCTCGCAATGGAATAAAGGGAATTACAGAGGCATGAGAGAGGAGCTTGCCCAGGTCAATTGTAGAGGGATACTGTGGGGACGATGGCTGAACGGAGGTGGCTGACGTATCTGGGAATAGATTACAAGGCGCAGGAGAGACATGTCCCACAGAAGAATTTCTCAGATGGCAGCGGTGGGAATCCATGGCTGACAAGGGAAGTTAAGGACTGCGTGTTACCTAAGGAAATGGCATATAAGGGAGCAAAGGTGAGTGGGATGTTGGATTATTGGGATGCTCTTAAAATCCAACAAAAGGCAACGAAAAAAAAAGCCATAAGACTGCTAAAGATGAAATATGAAGCAAACTAGCTAATAATATAAAGCAGGACACTAAAAGTTCATTTTCAGTTACATGAAGAGTGAAAGGGAGATGAGAGTTGATATTGGATTGGAAAATGATGCTGGTGAGGTAGTGATGGGGACAAAGAAATGTCAGATGAACTTAATGAGCACATTGTATCAATCTTCACTGTCTTTTCCTGTCAGCACCGCCCCACTTGTCCCATTTAACCTGTCTCAGTGCTGGTGGACTTTAGGACCCGGGGGAGCTCAGGACCCGCCGCCCCGCGGCTGCGGCTGAATCCGCGGTGTTTCTGTTCTGTTGTCGGATGCGGTGAACGAGTTAAAATTAACGGATCGATAATTCTCATCTCGTGTTTATTTCACTCTCCGCACATTTATATTTACAGAGACTTTACTCCTGACGCCGGCCCCGGGACCCGACCCGTTTACAGACCCGGAGCGGAACCGGAGCAGATTCTCAGCCACTGGTTTTCATCCCAGGCCACGAAGAAAGGATAAAGTTTCCCCGTGAATTTATTCCCGGTGAAGGTGTGGAGATGGGACTTGGTCTCCGCGTTGTAAAATGAAACTGTCCCGGACTGGTAACTGAGATAAACTCCCACCCTCCCGGGGATGGGACCGTCAGGGAGACGGGGCTCGTCATCGAACACGTCACAATCCCGATGTAACACGTCACCAACCCGCCCGATGACCCAGAATCCGGTCTCCGGTCTCAGTCCGACCCGTGTCTTCCTCTCCACAGACTCTGCGGCGACTCCCAGACACCAGACCCGAATCCCCGTCACCTCCACCTCCCAGTAATGTCTCCCCGATGTGAATCCCTCCGATCCCAGCACACAAGCCCAGAATGTGAATCTCTTCCCGGTGTCAGGGAGATTCCTCCGGGTCACAGTGAATCTCACACTCTTCCGATCCTCAGACACCTCGAGATACGGACTCGCCGTTTCCACATCCAGGGTGACAGAGACTGGGGGGAGAAGCAGAGAATTAGAGAGTCCCCGGGGATCGGGGGGAGACTCGGGCAGCGCGGCCCCCGGGATCTGGGGGAGACTCGGGCAGCGCGGCCCCGGGGACCGGGGGAGACTCGGGCAGCGCGGCCCCGGGGATCGGGGGAGACTCGGGCACGCTGTCCAGGTGACCGGGGGGAGACTCGGGCAGCGCGGCCCCGGGGATCGGGGCAGACTCGGGCAGCGCGGCCCCGGGGATCGGGGTAAAGGCTGCTCGGCCTCAGGCGCAGTCGGGTGGCAGACACGGACTTTTCTCGTGGTTTGACTCGATGAAAGCGGATGGACAATTAATGTCTCCCCAAGGGTTTTGCGCAGGACGGAGAGCAGAAATTTCCCCATCAAACAGACACAAAATGCTGGAGGAGCCGAGCGGGTCAGATAGGAGGTGTGGAGAGAGATGGACAGTCTACGTTTCAGGTCGACATCTTCCCTCAAGAACGGAAATAGACAGCGAACGAGTGCTGGAAAGGAGTGGATTAAGATGGGAAGGGGGTGAGTGAATGTATTTAAACAGATCCACGTCCCTGCCAAGATGAATTTAGAAACATTGTGACTGTACCCACTTCTACAGTTGATCAAGGGCCCGGTGTAAACAGAGATAACCCTCTTTGCTGTCCACTGTACCATGAATTTTAGTGTCACCCACAAATCTACCAACTATGCCACCGACATTCGCACCCAAATCACTGAATGGATAAGAACCCCCAAACCCCCCCTCCCCGTACGGGTGCTGAGAATTCCAAACAGACAGTGACCCCTGACCCTTGACTCCTCAGACAGGAGAAACATCCTCCCTGTATCCTGCCTGTTGACCCCAGAAGAATTTTTTGTTTCCCTGAGATCTCCTCTCTTTCTTCTGAACAGGGAACAGAGAACATAGAATAGTACAGCACAGGAACAGGCCCTTCATTCAATGTTAACATTCATCACCCGCAGCCCCTCATTTGGACGGGGGATGAATTTCCAGGGACCCTGAAACAACACAGGTCCTGATGCAGGATTTCAGCCTGAACCATCAACAGTTCACTCTTTTCCATAGATGCTTCCTGGCCTGCTGAGTTCCTCCAGCATTTTGTGTGTGTGGCTTCACCTTAAATATACTCAATGAAATATATTCCCTGTGGCAGATTCACTCTCCTGTGGATAAAGGAATTACTCCTCATCTCTGTTCTAAATGGACATCCTCTGGCCGGAGGCTGTGCCTTGTGTTCTCGACCCACCCACTATATAGGAAACATCCTTCCGATATCCACTCTCTCCGGGTAGGATTCAGTGAGATCAGGCAAAGACCCTTCATCAGGACCTGTGTTGCTTGGATTACCAGCATCTGCAGATTTTCTCGTGTGTGATTTTTAAAGCAGCAGTTGATATGTAAACTTCTTGATTAGTCAGGGTGTCAAATGTTATGGGGAGGAGGCGGGAGAGTAGAGTTGAGAGGGATAATAAATCAGCCATTCTTCTAAACTCCCATGAGTACAGCCCAAAACCATCAAACACTCCTCATATGTTAACTCTTTCATTCCTGAAATCATTCTTGTGAACCTCCTGGACCCTTTCCAATGCCAGCACATCTTTTCCGATATAAGGGACCCAAAACTGCTCACAATACTCTGAATGTGGTCTGACCAATGCCTTATAAAACCTCACAATTACATACTATTTGAATCCTCTCGAAATGAATGCTAATATTGAGCTTGCCGATCTTAACACTGACACAAACTGCAATTAACCATTAGGGAATCCTGCACAAGGACACCCAAGTCCCTTCTGCGCCTCTGATTTTTGAATTTTCTCACTGTTTACAAAATCGTCTATGCCTTTATTCCGTCTACCAAATTGCATGCACGACTTCCCTACTCGATAATCCATCTATCACATCTTTGTCCATTTTCGAATCTGTCTCTGTCCTTCCCCAGGCTCTGAGCTTCTGCACCACTACCTTCCCCTTCACCTAACTTCATATCATCTGCAGACTTGGCCACAAAGGCAACAACTCTGTCATCCAAATCATTCTTTGTCTATCTTGGCTTTGTGTTCCTCGAAGAATTCCAGCAGATTTGTCGGGCAAGATTTCCCCTTCAGGGAAGACACGCTGTCTTTGCCCTATTTTATCCTGTGCCTCCATGTACCCAAAAGCAGTTCCATTAATACTGGACTCCAGCATCTTTCCAAGCACACCACATCCAGACTAACTCACCTGTAATTTTCTTTCCACAGCTGCTCTCCCGTCATAAAGAGTGAAGTGACCTTTGCAATTTCCATTCGTCTTGAATGTCCAATTATCTAGTGATTCCTGAATGATCATTACTAATGCCCCCATATTCTCTTCAGCTAACTCTTTCTGAACACTGGGGTGTAGTCCATCTGGTCCAGGTACCTTCAGACTTTCAATCTTCCCACGCACTTTCTCCTCAGTAACATCAACAACACTCAATTCTGTCCCCAGACACTCTCACATTTCTGACATACAGCTGGTATCTTCCACAGTGAGGGTTGACACAAAATATTAAATAAGTACTTCGACAATGTCTTTTGTCACATGTCTCCTCTCCAGTGTCACTTCCTTGGGGTCCAATATCCACTCTTGCCTCTCTTTTACTCTTTAGAGTTTTGTGTCCTCTTGAGTATTGTAGGCAAGCTTTCCCTCATATCTCATTTTCTCTCCTTCGGGCTTTGTAATTGCTTTCTGTTGATTATCAAAATCTCCTCAACACTTCAACATCCTGCTAATTTTTGCTCTATTGTATGCCCTCTCTTTCACTTTTATGCTGTCTTTGACTTCCCTTCTTAAACAAGGTTGCCACATCCTCCGTGGATAATACTCCTCCGTCTTTGGGATTTATCTATCCAAATTGCCCCCTGAAATTCCAGTCTTTGGTGTTCTGCTATCATCCCTGCTGGTGTCCCCTCTCTTATCTACTTTGGTCAGCTCCTCCCTCATGCCTCTGTAACTAACTTTACTCCACTCTAATACCGATACATCTGACTTTATCTCCCTCTCAAACTCTGGGGTGAATTCTATCATTTTATGATCACTGCTTCCTAAAGATTCTTTTCCCTTAGTCTCCCAAATCATATCTGGTTCGTTATACAAACCTCACTCCAGAGTTGCCTTTATTCCATTGGGCTCAACCACAAGTGGTTCTAAAAAGCCATCTTGGGGACATTCTACAAATTCCCTCTCTTGGGATGCAGCACCAACATGATTTTCCCAATCTACCTCCTTGTTGAAATCCCCAATTCCGACTGTCACATTGCATTTTTTTTTCCATTTCCTTGTGTAAGTTGTATCCCATTTCGATCCTGGCTACTATTTGGAGGTCTGTATATAATTACCATCAGTGTCTTTTTACCCTTGTAGCTTCTTAACTCTACCCACAATGATTCGACACCTTCCAATCCTATGTCACCTCTCTCTAAGGATTTTATTTCATTTTTTACAACAGAGCCTCCCCATCCCCTCTGCCTACCTGCCTGTCCTTTGAACACAAGGTGTATCCTTGGATGTTGGGCTTCAAGCCAGCATCTCCTTTCAGCCACAACTCAGTGACGCCAACAACGTTATACCTGCCAATCTCTACCTGTGCTACAACATCATCTACCTTATTCCGTATACTGGAGCAATCAAATATAACACCTTCAGTCCTGTATTCATCAGCCTATTCGACACTGTCCACATGAACTTAAGCAAGGTCTATGATATCAATGATAGACTACAGTTCGGGTATTGTCTGCATTTCCACGTCCCCGAATATAGTGAAACATAGAAACACAGAAAACATAGAACACAATACAGGCCCTTCGGCCCACAAAGCTGTGTTGAACATGTCCCTACCTTAGAACTACCTAGGCCTTACCCATGGCCCTCTATTTTTATAAGCTCCATGTAGCCATTCATGAGTTTCTTAAAAGACCCTGTCGTTTCCGGCTGCAGCACCACCACCAGCAGCCCGTTCCGCGCACTCACCATTCTCTGCATAAAAAACATACCTCCGACATCTCTGTATCTCCTTCCAAGCACCTTCAAACTATGCCCTCTCATGCTAGCCATTTCAGCCCTGGGAAAAAGCCTCTGACTATCCATAAGACCATAAGACCAGAAGACAAAGGAGCAGAAGTAGGCCATTCGGCCCATCGAGTCTGCTCCGCCATTTTATCATGAGCTGATCCATTTTATCCTATTTAGTCCCACTCCCCCGCCTTCTCACCATAACCCTTGATGCCCTGGCTACTCAGATACCTATAAATCTCTGCCTTAAATACACCCAATGACTTGGTCTCCACTGCTGCCCTTGGCAACAAATTCCATAGATTCACCACCCTCTGACTAAAAAAATTTCTTCACATTTCTGTTCTGAATGGGCGCCCTTCAATCCTTAAGTCATGCTCTCTCGTACTAGACTCCCCCATCATGGGAAACAACTTTGCCACATCCACTTTGTCCATGCCTTTTAACATTCAAAATGTTTCTATGAGGTCTCCCTTCATTCTTCTAAACTCCAAGGAATACAGTCCAAGAGCGGACAAATGCTCCTCATATGTTAACCCTCTCATTCCCAGAATCATTCTAGTGAATCTTCTCTGTACCCTCTCCAACGTCAGGACATCCTTTCTTAAATAAGGAGACCAAAACTGCCCACAGTACTCCAAGCGAGGTCTCACCAGCGCCTTATAGAGCCTCAACATCACATCCCTGCTCCTATACTCTTGTCCTCTAGAACTGAATGCCAACATTGCATTCGCCTTCTTCACTACTGACTCAACCTGGAGGTTAACTTTAAGGGTATCCTGTACGAGGACTCCCAAGTCCCATTGCATCTCAGAACTTTGAATTCTTTCCCCATTTAATATCCACACGATCATTTCCCCATATCCACGCGATCAATGCCTCTCATTATCTTGTACACCTCTATCAGGTCACCTGTTATCCTCAGTCGCTCCAAGGAGAAAAGGCCGAGTTCACTTCACCTGTTCTCATAAGGCATACCTCCCCCCCCCCCCACCACCCCGCCGGCAAAAACAGGCGACATCCTTGTAAATCTCCTCTGCACCCTTTCTATGGTTTCCACGTCCTTCCTGTAGTTGTAGTGAAGTGACCAGAATTGAGCACAGTACTCCAAGTGGGGTCTGACCAGTGTCCTATATAGCTGCAACATTACCTCTCGGCTCTTAAACTCAGTCCCACGATTGATGAAGACCAATGCACCGTCTGGCTTCTGAACCACAGTAAACCTGTGTAGGGCATCATTACACTGGACAGGAAGGTTCAGGAGGATGTTACCCGGACTGGGGGGCTTGGATTAAATGTAGAGAGTGGATAAGCTTGGGCTATTTAGCTGTAGTGTAGGATGTTGAGGGATGACCCCTTATCGAAATAAATACATTCACAATGGGCTGAGATAAAGTGAGTCTTTTTCTGAGAAATGGGAGTACAGAACCAGAGGGCTCAGATTGAAAGTGAGAGGGGAAGTTTTTATGAGGGATCTGTGGGGTAACATTCTCACAGAGAGGGAGGTGGGTGTACGGCATTTGTTGTCACATGCTGTAGAAACAGGTAAAATTAAAATATTTTAAGATGAAGTTACACAGGTACATAGATAGGAAATGGTTAGAGGGATGTGGGACAAATACACACAAACGGGACACGCTCAGGAAGACATCTCAGTCTTGCAGATGGATGAAGTGGGCCGTGGGTTCAACATCCGTCAAACCCTCCCAGATCATCCTCCTGAGGAATCTCACCCTGGAGTCTGTCTGTGAACTGTTGATGTGACGTCGCATCAGAGGGCAGCTCAGTGTGCAGAACAGACTGGGTAAGGACGGCAGATTTCATTCCTAAGTCAGAACGAACGTGGGCCTATTTCTTTGGCCATGTGTCACACTTAGATATTATGTGTGTGTGTTTGTGTGTGTGTGTGTGTGCGTGTGTTGATTGTGGTAAATATCAGTGTGTCTGTGCACATTGAAGTACTTGTGTGTTACAGTGTGTCATCACATGTCTGGTGTGTGCTGACAATGTGTGACACGTGTGAGTTGTTTAAGCAAATAAATTACCGTGTCTGAAGAGAATAGTTTCTAGGTTACTGAAGGAAATATCAACGTACATTGCTGCGTCTCTGACAACAATCTGCCAATCCTTCTTGTGTATATGTGTGTCGGGCTGTTTTGCCAGTCTGGTTATGCTGTGTGTGCTTCTCCTGAGATGAAATCCTGAATGATGTCAATGCTGGCTGGGTTGTCTGGGCTCATTCCCACAATGCTTCAATGTTGTGGTCTGATAACCACAAGACCCTAACGCATAGGAGCAGAATTTGGCCATTTGGCCCACTGTGACTGCTCCGCCATTCAATCATGGCTGATCCTTTTCTTCTCCTCCTCAGCCCCACTCCCCGGCCTTCTTGCCACAACCTCTGATACTGTGTGCAATCTAGAACCTGTCAAGCTCGGCCTTAAATATGCCCAACGACCTGGCCTCCACGGCTGCCTGTGGTAACAAGTTCTGCAAATTCACCACCCTCTGGCTGAAGAAATTTCTCTGCGTTTCTGTTTTTAAATAAGACGCCCCTGTATCTTGAGACTGTGCCCTCTTGTCCCAGACTCCCCCACTATGGGAAACATCCTTCCCACATCTACTCTGTCTTGGCCTTTCAACATTCAAAAGGTTTCAATGAGATTCCCCCATAATCTTTCTAAATTTCCAGTGAGTACAGGCACAGAGCTATCAAACGTTTCAAGTCTCATAACCCTTTCATTCCCGGAATCATCCTTGTGAACTTCCTCTGAACCCTCTAGGATGCCAGCACATCTTTTCTCAGATGAGGAGCCCAAAACTGTTCACAATACTCAAGGTAATGCCTCACCATTGCCTTATAAATCCTCAACATCACATCCCTGCTCCTGTACACTAAACTCCTGGAACTGAATGCTAACATTGCATTTACCTTCCTCACAACTGACTCTACCTGCAAGTTAACCTTCAGGGGGTTCTGCAGAAGGATTCCCACATCCATCTGAATCTCAGATTTTTGAATTGTCTCCCCATTTTAAATAATCTGCATATTATATCTCCTACCACAATGCATGACCATGAATTTCCCAGCATTGTGTATCATTTGCCACTTTCTTGCCCAGTCTCCTCATCCAAGTCCTTCCTCAGCCTACCCGTTTCCTCAACACTACCGGCCCCTCCACCAATCTTATTATACGCCAACGTGTCCTATCTTGTCCAGTATCACCAAGTATTCCATAACCTCATACTTAACAATTGACACTAATGTCTTCCCACCCACAGAGGTGAGGCTAACTGGTCTATAACTTCATTTCTGCTGCCTTCCTCATGACTAAGTGTTGGGTGACATTTGTAATTTCCAGTCCTCTGGCACCACACCAGAGTCCAATAACTTTTGAAAGATCATTTCAAATGCCTCCACAATGTCTACCGTTACCTCTTTCAGAACACTAGGGTGCAGTTCATCTGCTCCGGGTGACTTATGTCCTTTTCTGAGCACCTTCTCCCTTGTAACAGTAACTGCACTCACTTCTCTTCCCTCGCACTCTTCAGCACCTGGCACAGTGCCAGTGTCTTCCACAGTGAAGACTGATGAAAATACTCATTTAGTTCATCTGTCATCTCTTTGTCCCCTGTTATTACATATCCGGCCTCATTTTCTAGTGGCCCTATATCCACTCTCATCTCTATTTTTTTTTCACAATACTTGAAAATCAATTTGATATTGTTTGTTTCTTTGACCTGCTGCGTTCGCCAGCAACTTTGATGTGTGTTGCTTGATATTGTTTGCTTACTTGTTTTATAAAGGCAGGTGTGTAAAAAGGGCCTGAAGTATCATTGGAGACCCAGGTCACCCCAACAACAAACTGTACCAGTCGCTACCATACAGGAACTGGTACCACAGCATAAAAGCCAGAACCAACAGGGTCCGGGGACAGCTTCTTCCACCAGGCCATCAGACTGCTTAACTTGTGCTGAGACAACTGCATTTCTATGTTATATTGACTGGAATGTTATACATATTATTTATCATAAATTACTATAAACTGCACATTTAGTCGGAAGATTTTTCCTGCTCGTTTATAGAAAGGATGTAAGGATATATAAGTATTTTTCCTGCTCGTTTATAGAAAGAATAGAAAGGTGCTGAGGAAGAGGATTTCTTGGAATGTATGCGGGATGGTTTCTTGAACCAACATGTCGAGGAACCAACTAGAGAGCAGGCTATTCTAGACTGGGTTTTGAGCAATGAGGAAGGGTTAATTAGCAATCTTGTCGTGAGAGGCCCCTTGGGTAAGAGTGACCATAATATGGTGGAATTCTTCATTAAGATGGAGAGTGACATAGTTAATTCAGAAACAAAGGTTCTGAACTTAAAGAGGGGTAACTTTGAAGGTATGAGACGTGAATTAGCTGAGATAGACTGGCAAATGACACTTAAAGGATTGACGGTGGATATGCAATGGCAAGTATTTAAGGATTGCATGGATAAACTACAACAATTGTTCATCCCAGTTTGGCAAAAGAATAAATCAAGGAAGGTAGTGCACCCGTGGCTGACAAGAGAAATTAGGGATAGTATCAATTCCAAAGAAGAAGCATACAAATTAGCCAGAAAAAGTGGCTCACCTGAGGACTGGGAGAAATTCAGAGTTCAGCAGAGGAGGACAAAGGGCTTAATTAGGAAGGGGGAAAAAAAGATTATGAGAGAAAACTGGCAGGGAACATAAAAACTGACTGTAAAAGCTTTTATAGATATGTAAAAAGGAAAAGACTGGTAAAGACAAATGTAGGTCCCTTACTGACAGAAACAGGTGAATTGATTATGGGGAGCAAGGACATGGCAGACCAATTGAATAATTACTTTAGTTCTATCTTCACTAAGGAGGACATAAATAATCTTCCAGAAATAGTAGGGGACAGAGGGTCCAGTGAGATGGAGGAACTGAGCGAAATACATGTTAGTAGGGAAGTGGTGTTGGGTAAATTGAAGGGATTAAAGGCAGATAAATCCCCAGGGCCAGATGTTCTGCATCCTAGAGTGCTTAAGGAAGTAGCCCAAGAAATAGTGGATGCATTAGTGATAATTTTTCAAAACTGGTTAGATTCTGGACTAGTTCCTGCGGATTAGAGGGTGGCTAATGTAACCCCACTTTTTAAAAAAGGAGGGAGAGAGAAACCAGGGAATTATAGAACGGTTAGCCTAACATCGGTGGTGGGGAAACTGCTGGAGTCAGTTATCAAAGATGTGATAACAGCACATTTGGAAAGCGGTGAAATCATTGGACAAAGTCAGCATGGATTTGTGAAAGGAAAGTCATGTCTGACGAATCTCATAGAATTTTTTGAGGATATAACTAGTAGAGTGGATAGGGGAGAACCAGTGGATGTGGTATATTTGGATTTTCAAAAGGCTTTTGACAAGGTCCCACACAGGAGATTAGTGTGCAAACTTAAAGCACACGGTATTGGGGGTAAGGTATTGATGTGGATAGAGAATTGGTTAGCAGACAGGAAGCAAAGAGTGGGAATAAACGGGACCTTTTCAGAATGGCAGGCAGTGACTAGTGGGGTACCGCAAGGCTCAGTGCTGGGACCCCAGTTGTTTACAATATATATTAATGACTTGGATGAGGGAATTAAATGCAGCATCTCCAAGTTTGCGGATTACACGAAGCTGGGCGGCAGTGTTAGCTGTGAGGAGGATGCTAAGAGATGCAGGGTGACTTGGATAGGTTGGGTGAGTGGGCAAATTCATGGCAGATGCAGTTTAATGTGGATAAATGTGAAGTTATCCACTTTGGTGGCAAAAATAGGAAAACAGATTATTATCTGAATGGTGGTCGATTAGGAAAAGGGGAGTTGCAACGAGACCTGGGTGTCATTGTACACCAGTCATTGAAAGTGGGCATGCAGGTACAGCAGGCGGTGAAAAAGGCAAATAGTATGCTGGCAGTTATAGCGAGAGGATTCGAGTACAGGAGCAGGAAGGTACTACTACAGTTGTACAAGGCCTTGGTGAGACCACACCTGGAGTATTGTGTGCAATTTTGGTCCCCTAATCTGAGGAAAGACATCCTTGCCATAGAGGAAGTACAAAGAAGGTTCACCAGATTGATTCCTGGGATGGCAGGACTTTCATATGAAGAAAGACTGGATGAACTGGGCTTGTACTCCTTGGAATTTAAAAGATTGAGGGGGGATCTGATTGAAACGTGTAAAATCCTAAAGGGATTGGACGGGCCAGATGCAGGAAGATTGTTCCCGATGTTGGAGAAGTCCAGAACGAGGGGTCACAGTTTGTGGATAAAGGGGAAGCCTTTTAGGACCGAGATTAGGAAAAACTTCTTCACACAGAGAGTGGTGAATCTGTGGAATTCTCTGCCACAGGAAACAGTTGAGGCCAGTTCATTGGCTATATTTAAGAGGGAGTTAGATATGGCCCTTGTGGCTACGGGGGTCAGGGGGTATGGAGGGAAGGCTGGGGCGGGGTTCTGAGTTGGATGATCAGCCATGATCATAATAAATGTCGGTGCAGGTTCGAAGTGCCGAATGGCCTATTCCTGCACCTATTTTCTATGTTTCTAATAAAGTCAATTCAATTCAATTCCATATTTCATTTTTCCCCTCCCAATCATTTTTTTCAGTTCCTCTCTGTAGGTATTTAAAAGCCTCCCAATACTCTGTCTCCTATTAATTTTCACTTTGTTGTATGCCCACTCTTTGGCATTTACATTAGCTTGTCTTCCCTTATCAGCCACGATTGTACTATTTTGCCATTTGAGTATTTATTTATTTTTGGAATACATCTATCCTTCACCTTCCTCATTTTCCCAGAATCTGATACCATTTCTGCTCTGCTGTCATCCCAGACAACATCTCCCTCCAATTTACTTTGGCCAACTCCTCTTTCAGACCACTGTAATTTCTTTTACTCCTCTGGAATACTACAACGTCAGACTTTACTTTTTCCTTATCTGAACGCAGTCATGTTGTGAGCACGGCCTCCTCGGGTTTTTTTTTTTCTCTAAGATATCACCTCCAGTTCAATACATAACACCCAATCCAGTAGAGCTGTTCCCCGAGTTGGCTCAATGACAAACTGCTCTAAAAGGTTATCACATGGCATTCAACAAATTCACTCTCTTGAGATCCATTACCAACCTGATTTTCCCAATTGACCTGCATGTTGAAATCTCCCATGACTATCGTAACATTATCTGTTTCATTGGCCTTCTCTATTTCCAGTTGTAATCTGTGGTCCACATCCAGCTACTGTTGGGATCCTGTATGTGACTGTCATCAGTGTCATTTTCACTTCTGAATTTCCTTAACTCAACCCACAAGGAATCAACATCTTCCAATCCTATGTCACATCTTTCTATTGATTTACCAGGAGAGCCATGTCACCCCCTCTGCCTACCTTCCTATACCACCGATACAATGTGTAACCTTGGACATTCATCTCCCAACTACAACCATCCTTCAGCCATGATTCCCTGATGGCCACAGCATCATACCTGACAATCTGTAATCGAGCAACAAGATCATCCACCTTATTCTTTATACTCCATGCATTGAGAAATAACACTTTGTGCACCATACCTGCTACCTTTTTCATTCTGCATCCCTAATGCACTGATACTCACCCTGCTGGCTGCAGTTTTGTCCTCGTATCTGGCTGCCCCATCTGACTGTCTGACTGCACACTATCTTTGCATTTTTACCATCAATCCTACCCCTTCACTCGTTCCTAACCACCCCACCCCACCCCCAAAAAATTGGTTTAAACCCTCCCCAACAGCTCTATCAAACCTCTCTGTGAGAATATTGTTCTCCCTCGGGTCCAGGTGCAACCCATCCCTTTTCAGGAGGTCATTTCTCCACCAAAAAAGATCCCAATGATCCAAAAACCTGAAGCCCTGCCCCCTGCACCAGCTTCTCTGGCATGCTTTAATCTGCCAAATTATCCTGCTCCTACCCTCACCAGCACGTCGCACAGGCAGCAATCCGGAAATTATAAACCTGAAGGTACTGCTTCTGAGCTTTCCACCAAGCTCTCCAAATTCTATTTTCAGGACCTCTTTGTTTTTACTTCCAATGTCATTGGTCCCAAAATATACCAACATATCCAGCTGTTTTCTCTCACTCTCTAAAATGCTGCAGACACGATCCGAGGCATCCCTGATTCTAGCACCTAGGAGGCAACATACCATTCGGGTGTCCCGCTCACATCCACAGATTCTCCTGTCTGTTCCCGACTGAGTCCTCAATCACTTCCGCTCCCCTCTTTTCCCTCGATCAACAGTGAGACTTGCAGGTCCAGAAGGGGGAAGACCTGCGTCAATCAGAGTCTGCACTCACAGCGCATGAAGGACTTGTGTATGTTTCTGACAAGCCCGGTGACCACAGCCCACTTTTATTCCCTGCAATATCATCAAGTCAGTATTAATTTCCCAGCTCCTGTGGTAGGATTCAAACTCATGTCTTGGTGTGTAAGTGCAGTGGTCTGGGATCGGGACACAGTGGTTCATCGGCCAGTCCCGTGTATTGGTTGTATTGTGGCTCTGTGCTGGTGTGTTCAGGGGTCTGACTTCTCCAGCTGACCATGTGAGAGTGACGCCCCCCCCCCCCCAGTCGGTGAGGTTGATGTGGAATAAACTTCAGTTCCACTTCAACCCAATATTACAGCAATCTTTGTCTCAAATTTGAACTTAATTGTGATCTCACAAACAAGAAGAAATGAATCTTTGTAAGATTTACCTCGATTAATGGCATCAAGTGTTTCTCTCAGCACTGTGTTCAGCAAATAGAGGTGATCGAATTGTTCCACCGCTAGGGCCTCATCTGTCACTGACAATTCCGGGACATCATCATTAATCCTGTAAATAGTAAACTGATGGTGATAAACTGCTATTCTAAACTATTTTACAAATCCATACAGGGTTTCAGTAAAGAGCATGTCCTACCTCCTGTTCTGACGAGCTTCCTCCTGAAATAAATAAAACACAAATCTGAATAGACTGAGACTCTCGACATCTTGAATTTCATCCAAACCATTACAAGGTGTTGAAAATTCCCACTCCTGCAGTCACTCACACACACACACAATACAGAACCAGGGGTTGAAAATTCCCACTCCTGCAGTCACTCACACACACAGACAATACAGAACCAGGGGTTGAAAATTCCCACTCCTGCAGTCACTCACACACACAGACAATACAGAACCAGGGGTTGAAAATTCCCACTCCTGCAGTCACTCACACAGACAGACAATACAGAACCAGGGGTTGAAAATTCCCACTCCTGCAGTCACTCACTCACACACACAGACAATACAGAACCAGGGGTTGAAAATTCCCACTCCTGCAGTCACTCACACACACACACAATACAGAACCAGGGGTTGAAAATTCCCACTCCTGCAGTCACTCACACACACAGACAATACAGAACCAGGGGTTGAAAATTCCCACTCCTGCAGTCACTCACACACACAGACAATACAGAACCAGGGGTTGAAAATTCCCACTCCTGCAGTCACTCACACAGACAGACAATACAGAACCAGGGGTTGAAAATTCCCACTCCTGCAGTCACTCACTCACACACACAGACAATACAGAACCAGGGGTTGAAAATTCCCACTCCTGCAGTCACTCACACACACAGACAATGCAGAACCAGGGGTTGAAAATTCCCACTCCTGCAGTCACTCACACAGACAGACAATACAGAACCAGGGGTTGAAAATCCCCACTCCTGCAGTCACTCACTCACACACACAGACAATACAGAACCAGGGGTTGAAAATTCCCACTCCTGCAGTCACTCACACAGACAGACAATACAGAACCAGGGGTTGAAAATTCCCACTCCTGCAGTCACTCACTCACTCACACACACAATACAGAACCAGGGGTTGAAAATTCCCACTCCTGCAGCCACTCACACACACAGACAATACAGAACCAGGGGTTGAAAATTCCCACTCCTGCAGTCACTCACACACACAGACAATACAGAACCAGGGGTTGAAAATTCCCACTCCTGCAGTCACTCACACACACAGACAATACAGAACCCGGTGTTGAAAATTCCCACTCCTGCAGTCACTCACACACACAGACAATGCAGAACCAGGGGTTAAATTACAGGGTATTTCTCTGAAAGCTGGGCCATTACTGAGAGGATGAAACTTGCAAGGAAGACAGGACACGTCATGCATTTTCATCTGGATGAAGCGTTAGAATGATGAGATGGGCGAACTCAAATCAGTGATGGATTTGATAATGAATCCGATAAGAAATTTAGTGAAGAGGATGTGGAACTCACTGGCACAGGAGTGGTTGAAGTGGAACAGCAGAGATTGAATATCATGGGTAACCTAGAGAAATAGATGAGGGACCGTGGAGATCAGAGCACTGTCGCTGGGTGTGGTGTGTAGGTTGGTGGAGGTTTGTGAAGCAGTGAAATTGATAGCAGAATATGGACCGAATGGCCTGTTTATGATGGAGAATGGGATATAATCCCGTGTGAAACTTATCTGAAGATGTAGAATCGGTGAATGTTTCCATAATCTGGCGGAAACCGGATATTGCGGATAAATCTGATTTGTGGGTCACATTCTTTGTTCTCAGTGATTGACAGAGAGACCCTCACACCCACCGCACCAGACACACTCACAGCCCCTGACTGGAACTGTGTGTCAATGTGAGATTTAGAGAATATTTAATGTGATAATCAAAGACACAATCAGCAGCTCTGCGTTATAATCAGAGTAAATCATTTCAGAGAAGATTGGATTCTGTCCTGCGATGTACAGAAGTTGAAGAAGTCCAGTTTTGGGACAATAGTAGCACTGAATAGTTGTATCAATTGTCTGGTGAGACAGTTTACTGCCGTTTGTAAATGTTGTGTGTAGGAGCAACACATCTGTTTTCAATCTGCGTTGTATTTTGAGTTACATGGTTATTATGGTAACTAGTCACGTGAGTGGGGTGTGGTAAAAGGAAAAGGTGAGGTATTAGTACTTTGTTCTGGGCTGTTTTGAGCTGCGGACAGATGGATGGCATACCTTTTGTTGACCAATTCGTTGCAGTTTAATTTACGATTAATTACGCTTAAGTTTCATCGCTTCAATATTGTATGTTGCTATTGAAGGATCGAATATATATCTTCGACATTTTGGAACATGATTATTGGAGTGATCGGAAGGTGCAACTTACAAGTATAACAAACTGTGCGAGGTCGCCAGCAACGGCAACTGATTTGTTAGAAATGGCCACTGTTTACTTCAAATATTCCACTGTTCATTTAATGTCCTTTGACAGAAATAAATTGAAATAAAATCCCTCACCTTGAGAAATATCACACTGTCTTTTTGATCCATCTGTTCCTTTATCTTTGAGATTTCCTCCTGAATAATCCTAATATTCTTTTGAATCGCTCGAAGATTTTTCTCCATTGCATTTAGAATCTTTGCTTCTTCTGTCCTGAGATCCCTGAGTAAGCTCTGCTCTTTCTCAGTGATAATCTGGCGCAGTTCAGCAAACTGGGATGTGATGTGGGTCTGAACGCTGTGTAACTGTTTCTGTAGAATGAAAGGTGAAGATTAATTTAGTGTATTGCTGTGTTGTATTTGCTTATGACATTAAGGTGACCATTCGGTCCATTGAAATCCATGCTAGTTCTGAGAGCATTCCCGTCAACCTCATTCCCTCACGTTTTCCTGAAACCTATTCTCGCTCATTGACCCATTAACTCTCACTTGATTCACATACACCCTCCCCGACCTTCACGGGGTTAATTGTAATTAACCATTTGTCCAGTGTGCCTTGGGATATGTCTGAAACTGTCGTGGTCACAGGGGAAATATGCAAACTCCACACAGACAGCACCAGGGGCCAGAATCGAACCCGGGTCACTGGAGCTGCGATACTCTGCTATTCCGCATTAAAGTGAGCAAAACTATACAGTAATATCAGAAATTCCGCTCAGGAAGCCTCACCCGGACTCCGGAAATCTTCTCTTTCTGTTGCTGCTCCTTTTTCTGGAAGTCTGATTTCTTTTTTGTGAGAGAGTCTAAGGAAGATTCTAGCTGATCCTGGAAGTCAGAGAAGGATGGAAATAGAAACAAAGATGGATGAAAAGAAAACAGGTGATCAAACCCGATTATGGCACACAAAATCCCAGAGGAACTCAGTGAGTCAGGCAGCATCTATGCAGGGGAAATAAACAGTCGGTGTTTCGGGATGAGACTTTTCATTCGGACTGGGAAGGAATGGGGCAGGAGCCGGAATAAAAATGTTGGGGATGAGAACCAGCTGACAGGTGATGGGTGAGACAACGTGAGGGGGAACGTGGGGGAGGTGATGAAGTAAGAAGCTGAGAGGGAGCATGTGGAGGAGGGAAAGAGCTGAAGAAGAAGGAATCTAATACTAGAGGACAATCAAACATAGAAGAAACGGGAGGGATTGGGGGTGTTTGGAGTCCTGAATGGTGACGAGGGAGGATGTGTAGCACTTGTCCCGCTTTCAGGAGTCAATGCCAGGAGGTAGATCAGTGGGAAGGAGCGAGTAGATAAGCAAGTTACGTACAGAGTGATTCCCACAAAGAGCTGAGAGCTGTGGGGAGTGGGTGGGATGGGCTGTGGGAGGGAAAGCCGTGCTTGTTGGTAGAATCCTGATGGAGATGGCGAAAGTTGCGGAGAATAATATGTTAGTGACGGAGGCTCATGTGCTAAGTAGGACAGGACAAGGAAGGATGGGGTGAATATAAAATCCGGGTTAGTTTTACCTTGTAGATTTTAACGGCTTCTTTAATCGGCATGAAGCGGTGCTCTCTGTGTTTCTGCGCATCTCTACAGATCAGACAGATCAGTGTCTTGTCCGTTTCACAAAACAGCTTCAGTTCTTCCTCATGTTCCTCGCAGTGAAGTTTATTTTCCTTCCCTTTCTGATTCGGGATAAGATTTCGAAATTTTTCTGCCAGATTTACTAAGGCCCGATTGGCCCTGAGGTTGCGGTCAGTAAACACCAACCTACATTCCGGGCAGGAGTTTCTCTCCTCCCTTTCCCAATACTGTGTGATACAAGAGCGACAGAAGTTGTGTCCACACTCCAGTATAACCGGATCGGTGAAGAAATCTAGACAGATGGGACAGATTACCTCCTCGGTGAAACTCTCGACCTGTCCTTTCGAAGCCATGTTAACTCCCAGCACTTCCTGATTCAGAATGCTTTCACTTTCGGGGAGCTGCTGATCCCCTGCAGTACCGCGATTGTCCACTACACGCGCTGCAGACTCGGGGAATGAACATCATGTCGCTGCCTGTGTCAGTGGGGAACAAATCGTGGTGATTTTCATACAAGGGTGGGATCGGAAACACATTAAACAGGTCGGGAAAAAAAAAACTCGGCCATGGACAGCCCAGGCCCGGCTGCAAAAGCGGGAGGGGTTGTTATGGGGCTAGCAACCCCATCCCGTAAAATCCCAGTGCGACAGAAACGTCAACCGAATCTCCGAAGGCCTCAGCCCTGCGATTGGAAGCCCTTTCCCCTGGTAGTCCCCTGCAGGAAAAAAAAAAACACAGGACTGGACATTCGACGTCACAGGGTGGAAAACATTATTTTGATTTGTGAAGTCTTGAAGAAAATTCCTGACTTACCCATTTCTGTCTCCACTCCAATGGAAGTCCAGTTTCCACAAATCTGGACAGGGCCCAGAAGTTGATTCACCGTGAAACTTAATTCGCCATGAAATATTCACAAGGATAAAACGTGCAATGCCTTTACCGGAAGATCAGTGAGCCTCTGTCACACAGCTGCTGTGACACAGGCTCTTGCATCTTTCTCCACATATCTTCGCCAGTCCTCAGTCCGCAAAGGGGTGAGTGACCGTCTCGTCTCCACTGCAGTAATCTCGGGGCAGTGCGCTGTGCGAGTGATCTCCGGCCATGCAGCAAGGATCAGACTGGGAGCGGCCCTCTCGCCGCCAGCCAGGTATGATTTGTCACGATGATAAAATATTTTGATCGCCCTCCTGATAAGCCTACAGAAGGTATTGGATTCGGCCCGGTACATCACGGTAAAGCCCTCCCAGCCATTGAGCACATCTACATGAAACGCTGTCGGAGTAGAGCAGCATCCATCATCAGAGATGCTCACCACCCAGACCAGGCCCTTTACTCGCTGCTGAAATCAGGTAGAAGGTACAAGAGCTTCAGGACTCACACCACTAGGTTTAGGAAACAGTTCCTAGCCCACAAACATCAGGCTGTTGAACAACACAGGATAACCGTACTCACTTGCCGTTCATTGAGATGCTCCCACAACCAATCATCGTACTGGGCTTGTATCAAAATTAGTGACATTAGAGCTGGTTTGTCTGAGACAGATCTCACTGGGCCTGTCTCAGAATGAGAGGGATAAGAGACAAATACAATCTCACAGGATATCGACAGGGTGGTAGCAGGACTGATGTTTCATCCCGCTGGGGTGTGGAACCAGGGGTCACAGACTCAAAATCCGAGTTCACCTCAGCAGGACTGAGATGGGAAGAAATTTCCTCACCCAGAGTGCAGTGAATCTTTGGAATTTTCTCCACAAGGTTTCTAAATGGATTAGACATATCTGAGGGCTCAGCGGTGATGGGAACGTTGACGGAAAGTGGTGCTGAGGTGAAAGAGCAGGCATTTTCCGAGTGAATAGCAAAATAAGTACAAGGGGCCGAATAGCCACGCCTGCTCCTATTCATTATTTTCTAAAACACGAGTTTACCTTTGCTCCCTGTTTCCGTTTGCCTTCAGCCCTTCGGATTCCATGGGAGAGCGGTGAGAGCTCCAGAAATCAATCCGGTTATTTCATGTTCTCTTTATTTATTGTTATTGAGTTATATTTGCATTTGCAGTTTGTTGACCTCTGCACTCTGGTTAATCTTTCACTGATCCTGGTCTAGTTACTATTGTATAGATTTTCTGAGTATGTCCGCAGGAAAATGCTACTCGGGGTTGTATGGGGTGACTTATATGTACTCTGATAATAAAATTTAATTTGAACTTTGAGCTTCGGGGAGCTTCCTTTGATTCTGAGAACAAACTGTGACTGACAGCTCCAGCTCACCGCAGCAGCCCGCCCTCAGACGCACTCACATCCAATCAGCGAGTCCCGCTGGGAGAACGTTGCTCCCATTGGCTGAGGAGTGTCAGTGGGCGGGACAGTGTGCGCTCGGAGCGGACTGGGGAGAGGCCGGAGATGGGGAGCTGCACCTCGGGTAAAGGCTGCAACACCGGCCGGGGCCTTGAACCCTTCCGATGGCAGAGGTGAAGAGACTGGCGGGGACTCAGTGAGATGTTTCAGCCACACAGAGCGTTCCCGGCCGACCCCGCCGTGGATCGGGGCCTGTTGTCCGGAGCTGCCTCCCAGACCCGACCCCTGCTGCTGGGAGACGGGAGCTGCCGATGGATCTCCAGTGCTCTCAGCGCTCCGCTGTGCAATCCGACTGGCTGAAGGCCAAAGGAGAACGAGACACAAAGGTAAACTCGGACTTTAGAAAACAAGAAACAGGAGCAGGCCATTCGGCCCCTTGCGCCTGTTCTGCCTTTCACTCAGAACATGCCGGAACTTTGACCTCAGCGCCACTTTCCTGCAACGTTCCCAGCATCGCAGGGCCCCTAAATTTGCTCTTTGAATTTAGAAACCTTGTGGAGCAAATCCCAAAGATTCACTGCACTCTGGGTGATGAAATTTCTTCTCCTCATCTCAGTCCTGCTCAGCTGACCTCATATTTTGTGACCCCTGGTTCCTCACCCCAGCCAGAGGAAACATCATTCCTGCCTCTACCCGGTCAATAATCTGTGAGACTCTGTCTGTCTCAGTCAGACCACCTTTTATAATCTCTCTGAGGATGCTACCTCACCATCCAAATCAATCTGGGAAACCTTCTCTTCATTCCCTTCATCCCACAGGCTGACTCTGGGAGGGAGACCAGAGCTGTGCACAGTGTTCCATGTACGCTCTCACCAGGACCCCATATACCTTCAGAGGAGATCTTTATTCTTGTATTCAAACCTTCCTTCCCATTCAATGCTCTTCATTTAATATCGATCTCTAACAGTGAACAGATACAACACACCCTCAGACATGAATTTAAAGGGCAGGTGTTGCAACAGTTTGAGCTTCATACCGGGGGCCACGGAGCAAGCAGGGAGTCACAAAGGGAGGAATGTGGGAGTGTTGTGTGTCTGAGCCCAGCTGTGTGTGTTTGTGTATCAGAATCAGGTTTAATTTCATTGGCATATGTGGTGAAATTTGCTGTTTTGTGACAGCAGTACATTGCGACACATAGTAATAAAAACTACAAATTACAATAAGTATGTATAAAATTAAATTTAAAAGGTAGTGCACAACAGGATGGACAATCCTGAGGAAGTGTTCATGCTGCATTGTCCATTCAGAAATCTGATGACAGAGGGGAAGAAGCTGTTCCTGAAACATTGAGTGTGTCTCCAGGGTCCTGTACATCCTCCTTGATGTTATCAATGAGAAGACGGCCTGTCCTGGGTGATGGGGTCCTTAATGATGGACGCCACCTTTTTGTGGCATCATCTTTTGACTGTGTCCTGGATGCTGTGGAGTCCAGTGTCCATGAAGGAGCTGGCTGAGTTTACAACTTTCTGCAGCATTTTCCGATCCTGTGCAGTGACCTCTCCACACCAGGCAGTGATGCAACCAGTTAGAATGCTCTCCACAGTACATCTGTAGAAATTTGCAAGTGTTTTTAGTGACAGACCGATTCCCCTCAATCTCTGAATGAAATATAGCCGATATTGTGCCTTCATTGTAACTGCATCAATATGTTGGGCCCTGGATAGTTCCTCAGAGATGTTGACAGGCAGAGAATGGAAACTGCTCACCCTTTTCACTTCTGATCCCACGATGAGGACTGGTGTGTGTTCCCTCGACTTCCCCTTCCTGAATCCACAATCAATTCCTTTGTCTTAATGATGTTGAATGCGAGGTTGTTGCTGTGACACCACTCAACTTGCTGATCGATCTCACTCCTGTCCTCCTCCCCGTCACCATCTGAAATTCCACCAACAATAGTTCTGTCATCAGCAAGTTTATAGATGAGCCTGGCCACACAGACGTGGGTGTAGAGAGAGTAGAGCAGTGGGCTGAGCACACATCGTTGAGTTGTGTCAGTGTTGATTGTCAGCAAGGAGGAGATGTTATTTCTGATCCACACAGACTGTGGTCTCCTGGTGAGGATCCAGTTGCAGAAGGAGGTACAGAGGGCCTGGGTTTGGAGCTTGTTGATTACAATTGAGGGTCTGATTGTGTTGAACGCTGAGCTGTAATCAGCAGCCTGACTTGTGTATTGCTATTGTCCTGCTGATCTAAGGCTGAGTGGAGACGATCGGCGATCGGCAAATTGCAGTGGGTCCAGGTCCATGCAGAGGTTGGAGTTGATTCCAGCCATGACCAACTCCTCAAAGCACTTCATCACAGTAGATGTAAGCACCATTGGCTGTTTTTACAGAATACATTCTGTGTGGAAACTAGTCGTGTGGTTAAGGCAGCCACCGGAAACGCTGCAGAGAGTTGTGAACAAGTTCAGTACATCATGCAAACCATGGACACTGTTTACACATCTCTCTGCCTCAATAAAACAGTCCATATTATCAAAGACCCCACACACGTTGAACATTCTGACTTCCTGAGAGATGGACAACTAACTTCACAATCTACCTCACGCAGTGTTGTGATTAATTGATCTGTATGATTTGTTAATTTAATTAATTGTCCCCCTACATTTCACGAAACCGCACTCCCAGTCTCGAGGTGATGAATTGATCTTTATGGAGGGGATGTGAATCAAAAGTTATCACTGTGCCTTGATTCACTGAAAGCAAATGTCCCAATTTATCCTATCCCCTCCTCTCCCCTCCCCTTCCCTCCTCTCCCCTCCCCTCCCCTCCTCTCCCCTCCCCTCCCCTCCCCTCCCCCTCTCCCTTCCCCCGCCTATTCGGTAGCACACTAAACGGAAACAAACAGGCCTCTCCCTGAAACCACAAGCCTTTATCTTCTGAGAAAACATTGAATCTTTCCAACCAACGAGAAATTATACGACATCTGTAATCGACTGAGTGTGTGAAACAGTCATCACGGTGCGGGGTGGGGGAGGGTGCTGGTTTGGACGGGTGGGTGGCGGAGACAGCAAGCTACAGGAAAGGGGGAATTGCGGAGAAGGCGAGAGGCGAGCAAAAGGTTGGGCATAATGGGGCAAGAGACAATAAGGGAAAGATGCAGGGCAGTGACTGTGTAGGGAAGAATTGAGGAAAGAGTGGGAGAGTGTGAAAGAGAACAGATGAGGAAAAGAGAGGAGATAGAGAAATTGAGGAAATGTATGTGTATAGACAGAGAAAGATAAGAGAGATAGGGGAGACAGAGAGAGAGAAAGAGAAGGAGAAAGGGGGGTGGAGAGAGAGGGGGGGCCGTGGAGGAGAATGGAGATCGTGGGAAGGAGATTGGAAGAGCGTAAGGAGAAGTGAGGAAAGAAAGAGAAAGGGGGAAAGAAGCGGGGCCCCGGACACGGGACAGGGGTCTCAGAGCTGTAGTGGTAGCATGATTGAGAGAGGAGTTGGCAAGCAGACCCGAGGTATCCCCAGTAGTGTCCGAGCCGTTAGGGTTTAGGTGAGGGTGTACAGAGGTCTCGGAGGATTAGGAAGCTCCCAGATATGTTGGCCTATGTCGTGCCCGTGGACAGGCGGAAGGTCTACTGTTCGGGGAGCAATGTCACTCTGTGTATCTGGATGGGTTTTTGTGTCTGTAGGATTGGTTGGAGAGTTATTTAGAAGTCATGACAACATGACTTTATTTGGTGGGGGGAGAGTGTAAGAGGTTTCTTCTTTTATGTTACTGCGTAGGCTAATTAAAATGGCTTCTTTGTTATGTTATAACTGAAATGGCTCCTTTGTTATGTTAACTGCTGTGAAAGTCCTACCGCTAGCAGATTGTGTGGATTATGTTATTAATAAGAGGCTGTTACGAACAATTGGGATAGATGTTATTCTTTCTGTGTGTCTGTAAGTTATTGTGATGCCTGGGGCAGAAGGCGCAAGAGAGAGAGTGAGGATGGACAAGGCGCTGTGAGTCGGCTAACGGGGTCGGACCCCGATCAGGAGTCCGAGGTTCAGGGAGTTCGGCGAGGAGAGGAGACGGTGACGGACACTTGTGGAGAGTCTGGTCGACAAACGTTGTTGACCCAGGCGGCATTTTGAGGTGGTCCGAGGGGATCGCAGGGTGAAGAAGGAGGGTCCTGAGCTCCAACTGTTTGTGCACAAAGAGACAGAACTTTGATAAGCGTGGCTCCTTTTACTTTCCTTTTTATATTTTATTCTCTATTAATTATATAGTTCCAGTAATATCTATAAACTGTAAATCACTTAATCGTATCTGGTGTATTGTCTGTTATTTGGGTGGGCTGGGGTATATCACACAGCATCCACACAAACTATTACCCAGTTTGGCTGGGCCGAGGGCTGTTTCCCTAGAAGACTGCGAGCTGAGCGACCCTGAGGCAGGCACGGGGGCTACATAATTTTTCCTCCGTTTTGAACATTGTTAATCATTCATTTCTTTTTCCAAAGTTCATGACCATACTCTTCCCGACAGTGTACTCCATTTGCCATTTCCAATCCCAATCTGTCTAGCTCCTTCTGTAGCCTCTCTACTTCCTCAGATCTACCTTTCCCCCCATCTCTGTTCATGTCCTCTGCAGATTTTGCAACTAAGCCATCAAATACATCATCCAAGTCACTTATATAGCATAGAATAATCGGTCCCATCACAGACCCCTGTGGAACATCACTGGACATCTGCAGCCAGACAGAAATGGTTCCATTTTTTCACACGTTCTGCCTCCTGTCAATCAGCACTGCTTCATCTGTGTTAAACTCTTTTCTGTAATATCGTGGGTTCGTAGCTTGTTAAGCAGCCGCACGTGTGCCACCTTTTCAAAGGCCTTAAATTCAAAATACACAATGTCAACTGATTGTCCTTTGTGTATCCTGCTTGTTATTTCTTCAATGAATTTCAACAGATTTGTCAATAAACCATGCTGACTACGGCCCGTTTTATCTTTTGCCCAAAGTACCCTGAAACCTCATCCTTAATAATCGAAACTAACATCTTCCCAAACATTGCAGTCAGACCAACTGGCCTTTAGTTTGCTTTCCTCTGCCTCCCTCACTTCTTCAAGAGTGGAGTGACACTGTTAGAAAACATAGAAACCATAGAGAAACTACAGCACAGAAACAGGCCTGTTGGCCCTTCTTGGCTGTGCTGAACCATTTTCTGCCTGATCCCACTGACATGCACACGGACCATATCCCTGCATACACCTCCCATCCATGTTTCAGTCCAATTTATTCTTCAATGTTAAAAAAGAACCCGCATTTACCACATCGTCTGGCAACTCATTCCACACCCCCACCACTCTCTGTGTGAAGAATCCCCGCCAATGTTCCCTTTAAACTTTTCCCCCTTCACCCTTAACCCATGTCCTCTAGTTTTTTTCTCCCCTTGCCTCAGTGGAAAAAGCCTGCTTGCATTCACTCTATCTATACCCATCATAATTTTATATACCTCTATGAAATCTCCCCTCATTCTTCTACGCTCCGGGGAATAAAGTCCTAACCTATTCAACCTTTCCCTGTAACTGAGTTTCTCAAGTCCCGGCAACATCCTTGTAAACCTTCTCTGCACTCTTTCAACCTTATTTTCTGCTTCCTGCAATTTGGTGACCAAAACTGAGCACAATACTCCAGATTCGGCCTCACCAATGCCTTATACAACCTCATCATAACATTCCAGCTGGTATACTCAGTACTTTGATTAACAAAGGCCAATTTAGCAAAAGCTCTCTTTACGACTCTATCTACCTGCAACGCCACTTTTAGGGAATTTTGTATCTGTATTCCCAGATCCCTCTGTTCCACTGCACTCCTCAGTGCCTTACCATTAACCCTGTATGTTCTACCTTGGTTTGTCCTTCCAACGTGCAATACCTCACAATTGTCTGTATTAAACTCCAGCTGCCACCTTTCAGCACACTTTTGCAGCTGGTCCAAATCCCTCTGCAGGCTCTGAAAACCTTCCTCACTGTCCACTACGCCTCCAATCTTTGTATCATCAGCAAATTTGCTGATCCAATTTACCACGTTATCATCCAAATCATTGATATAGATGACAAATAACAATGGACCCAGCACTGATCCCTGTTGCACACCACTAGTCACAGACTTCCACTCTGAGAAGCAATCCTCTACTACCACTCTTTGGCTTGATCCATTGAGTCAATGTCCAATCCAATTTACCACCTCTCCATGTATACCGAGCGACTGAATTTTCCTAAATAACCTCACATGCGGGACCTTGTCAAAGGCCTTACTGATCTCCATGTAGACAATATCCACTGCCTTCACTTCATCCACTTTCCTGGTAACCTCCTCGAAAAACTCCAATAGTTTGGTCAAACATGACCTACCACGCACAAAGCCATGTTGACTCTCCCAAATAAGTCCAAGTGCTTGTAGATTCTATCTCTTAGTACCCCTCCAACAACTTATCTACTACAGACGTTAGACTTACCAGGATATGATTTCCCGGATTACTTTTCGATCCTTTTTTAAACAACGGAACAACATGAGCCACTCTCCAATCCTCCGGCACCTCACCTGTAGACACCGACATTTTAAATATATCTGCCAGGGCCCCTGCAATTTCAATACTAGTCTCCTTCAGTGTCCGAGGGAATACCCTGTCAGGTCCTGGGGATTTATCAAATTTAGTTTGCCTCAACATAGCAAGCACCTCACCTTTTCAATCTGTAGTTTCCATGATCTCACTACTTGTTTCCCTTAATTCCACAGACTTTATGCCTGCTTCCCTAGTAAACATAGACGCCAAAAAAAAAAACGTTTACGATCTCGCCCATTTCTTTTGGTTCCACACATAGCCGACCACTCTGATCTTCAACAGGAGCAATTTTATCCATTACAATCCTTTTACCCTTAATATAATTGTAAAAGCTCTTTGGATTATACTTGATTTTGACTGCCAAGGCAACCTCTCGTCATCTTTTAGCCCTCCTGATATCCTTCTTAAGTATTTTCTTGCACTCTTTATACTTCACAAGCACCTTATTTACACCGTGTTTCCTATACATGTCATACAACTCTCCCTTCTTCTTTATCAGAGTTGCAATATCCCTTGAGAACCAAGGTTCCTTATTCCTATTCACCTTGCCATTAATCCCGACAGGAGCTTACAAGCTCTGCACTCTCAAAATTTCTCCTCTGAAGGCTTCCCACTTACCGATCGCATCCTTGCCAAAGAACAACCTGTCCCAACCACGCTTTTTAGATCCTTTCTCATTTCTTCAAATTTGGCCTTCTTCCAGTTCAGAACCTCAATCCTAGGACCAGATCTATCTTTATCCATGATCAAGTTGAAACTAATGGTGTTATGATCACTGGAACCAAAGTGCTCCCCTGCACACACTTCCGTCATTTGTCCTAACTCGTTTCCTAATAGGAGATCTAATATTGCATCCCCTCTAGTTGGTACCTCTATATATTGATTTAGAAAACTTTCCTGAACACATTTTACAAACTCTAACCCATCTAGACCCCTAGTAGTATGGGAGTCCCAATCAATATATGGAAAATTAAAATCCCCTACCATCACAACTTTATGTTTCCTGTAGTTGCTTGCTATCTCTCTGCAAATTTGCTCCTCCAATTCTCGCTGGCTATTGGGTGGTCTATAATACAACCCCACTAATGTGGCCATACCTTTCCTGTTTCTCAGCTCCACCCATAAGTGCTCAGTAGACAAGCCCTCTAATCTGTCCTGCCTGTGCACTGCTGTAACGTTTTCCCTGACAAGCAATGCTACCACAGCCCTCCCCCCCCCACACACCTTTCATTCCTCTGCCTCCATCACATCTGAAACATCGGAACCCTGGAATATTAAGCTGCCAATCCTGCCCCTCCTGTAGCGAAGGTTCAGTAATTGCTATAACGTCATAATTTCACGTGTCAATCCACACCCACAACTCGTCTGCCTACCCCGCAAACTCCTAGCATTGAAATATATACACCCCAGAATATTTTTACCACCACTCACAACCTTTCTATTCGCGGCTTTGCTTGAACTTCTAACATCACTTATTTTCACCCCATCTCCACTGTCAGCTCTGGCACTCTCGTTTCTATCCCCCTGCAAATGTAGTTTAAAGCCTCCCCAATAGCACTAATAAACCTCCCTGAAAGGATATTGGTCCCCCTGTAGTTCAAGTGTAACCCGTACTCCCCTTTCTCCGGAATTCTGCTTCCATAGCACACTGTTCCTTATTCTTCACCTATTCCCTATTCTTCCTTATCTCTCATCATCTCCCCACTCTGTCTTCTCCCTTTTCCATCCCCAGTCACCCTTCTCTCTCTCCCTCTCTCCCTACACTTCCTCCCCTCTTTTACTACGCCGTCTCTTCTTTCTCACACCGCACCCTCACTTCTCTTCCTCACATACCCACTCTCCATTTCTCTCCCGGACCCACACTCCCTTCTCTCTTCTACTCCCCTCTCTCCCTAATCTCTCTCCTAGGCCCCAATCTCCCGTCTTTCTTCTCCCCACTCTCACCTCGTTCTCTGCCACTCCCCACTAACCTTTCTCTCTCCCACTCACCTTTCTCCCTTCTCACTTTCCCAAACCCCACTATTCCCACTCACTGACGCACTCCGTACATTTCCTTCTCTCCCATACACACTCCCCCACCTTCACTCCCCACTCCATCTCACTTCTCACTCTCCCTTCTTTCTCTCAAACCGCAAAAGATTCCTTCTCTCTCACACCGTCCCGACTCTACCTTCTCTCTCTCCCACACCCTACACTCACTGTGCTCTCTTCCACTCCATCTTCTACTTTCTCTCTCTGCAACTGGGCCCTCTCTCTCACACTCTCCAGCCCTTCCCTCTCTCACATTACCCGCTCCCCCTTCTTTCTCTATCATTCCACACCGCCTCTTCTCTGTGTCTCCAACTCCCCATGCTGCCCTCCCTCTCTCCCACTGCCCACCGCCCTCACTATCTCTCTCTTTCCTACTCCTCACACTCCATTCTCTCTCTCCGTTCTCTGTTCCCAATCCTCTCTTTCCCACTCTCCACTCTCCTTACTCACTGTCTCCCACTGCCCACACTCGCTCACGTGCACACTGTCCGATTTCTCTCACTTTTCCCACTCTCCCTCATTTTTTCTAGTCCTCGTTCATCTCCCATCTCTTATTCACGCTTTCTTCTCTTCCTTTGTCCCCAATCTCCCTTCCCTTTCTCTCACTCTACCCCTTTTCTCTCTTCCAGTCCACACTCTTCCTTCGGTCCTCTATTACCCCCTCCTATCTCCCTCCCCTACTTTCCCTTCTGTGTCTCACACACCCCTCTCCCATCTCTCTCTACCAAACTCCATTCGTGCTTCTCCCAACAGTGCTTTCTCTTTCCCAAACAAGAATATAAATTCCCTTTCCCCCACTCCACACTCTTCCTTATCTCGTTCTCTCCCCTCTCTCTTAATTGACTCTCTCCCAGCCTCAATACTTTCACTCGTTGTTTTAGACTTGGGATTGTGTTTTTCATTATATATTATACTTTTCACTTGCTGTGATCTTACAAACTATCCTGCAGCATCCTTGGAAAGTTCCTACTCCCCACTGATCGAATCTTGTCATCTTGCTGATCTCGATGCTGAAGAGGGGTCTTGGTCCGACAAGTCCACTCTTTATTATTTTCCATAGATGTTGCCTGACCTGCTGAGTTCCTCCAGCATTTTGTGTGCGTTATTCTCCGTTACACCTCCTCCCCTCCACCCATTTCTATTCCCATTTCCTGCACCTCTCTCCTTTCCTCCATTCTTACCCATCCCTCCCACGTGCTCTCACTCCCTCTGTACATCCCAACTGTTCATTGCAATCTCTCTCCCCCTTTATCTCTATCTCTCTCATACAAACACACAATCCTCTCCCCTCTATTGGTCTTGCAATCACTCGCACACTCTCCTCTGCCCCAGCCCTCTCCATCTCTTCCACCTCCATTCTAGTCCACCTTTCCTTTCTCTGTCTCTCCTTCCCTCCCACTCTATCCCATCCCTCTTCCAATCTCCTCCTCTCCTTCTCTCGTTTGCCAAAGTTTCTCTTAAAATTGTTCTTTGTCACTGCCTCCCCACCCTCTATCGCTGCTCACTTTCTTCCCCTCCACCTTCCCTCCTCCTTCCCTAGGTGCCTCTCTTCACCCTCTGTCACTGCACCCACTCGCCCTTCGTCCGCCTCGCACATCCACTCTCACCGTCTTCAACCTACTTGCCCGCACTCTCCCGTTCTTCCCCCTATATTCTACACTTTGTACCTTAACATCCCTGTCCTTTACTCCCTTTCTCTCCTCAACACTGTCACATCTGTCCTTCGGCCACCGAGAGAGGGGAAAGATTTGGGGAAAGAGGAAAGAGTTGGACTGAAGGTAGACAGAGATGGAGATGGGGGAAAGAGATGGACCGAGTGTAGACGGAGATGGAGAGGGGGAGAGAGTTGGACCGAGGGTAGACAGAGATGGAGATGGGGGCAAGAGATGGACCGAGTGTAGACGGAGATGGAGAGAGGGAAAGAGTTGGACCGAGGGTAGATGGAGATGGAGAGGGGGAAAGAGTTGGACCGAGGGTAGACGGAGATGGAGAGGGGAAAGAGTTGGACCGAGGGTAGACGGAGATGGAGAGGGCAAAAGAGTTGGGCCGAGGGTAGACGGAGATGGAGAGGGGGAAAGAGTTGGACCGAGGGTAGACGGAGGTGGAGAGAGGGAAAGAGTTGGGCCGAGGGTAGACGGAGATGGAGAGGGGCAAGTGAAATTGGCAGAGTCAGTAATTGATTGTATCTCGGCATTTGCCTCGTTCAGTGACCCTAACTCCGCCTTTATCCTCAGAATACATATCTGTCCCTCCACCCTGCATCTCTCCTGCCGATTGGCCTCCTCCTTTCTTCCATCTGTCTTTATAGTACAATGAGAGAGAGAGAGACAGAGAGAGAGAGAGAGAGAGAGAGAGAGAGAGAGAGAGAGAGAGAGAGAGAGAGAGAGAGAGAGAGAGAGTCACGGGGAGGGAGGAGAGAGGGGGGGAGGAATAATGAGAGGGAGAGGGTGAGAGTGAATTTCCTCTCCAGTCTGGTTCCACTCAGCCCTGTTTCCCCAGTTTCCCCACTACCTCCTACTTCTCAGCTTCCCCCAAGCTCTTTACCCATTCTAGCTCTCCTCCTTCTACACTCTTATCTCTCCCCACATCTCGTCAACCCTTAGTCTCCCTCCTCCCTCCCCCTCCCCCCTCCCCGACTCCCTCAACTGTGTTTCTCCCTCTTCCTAATGCCGTCTCTCTCCCTCTCCGCTGAGGGTTTGACAGTAAATCACAGTCACCGGAAGTTGACTCAATCCATGTCCTGGATAAAGCTTTTTGGCTGGATGAGGAGGGCGCGGGAAAAAGTATGTTTCATCTGAGTGATGCAGGATTCAGGAAGGTGGGGAGTAAGCAGAGGGTGAGGGGTTAGTGTGAGAGTGGTGTAAGGGGGAGGGAGTCGGGAGTAATGGAGGAGAGTGATGGGGAGAGATAGTAGAGCTTGGGATGAGAGAGGAGAAGCGGAGAGAGATAGAGAGAGGAAGGTGAGAGTGAGAAAAGTGAGGGAAAAGGACGGGATTCGGAGAAAGCTCATAAACAGACCCCTCAGTCCGTCTGGACAGTTCCAGCCATATTCACAGAGCCAGTGCTATTTGCACACAGTTGGAATTTACTCCTATTATCCTTCTCCATCCGCGTGTCGGGTAGGAGCTGGAGAGCTTTGTGACCTGGTATCAAGTCAACAACACTCCCCACCCCTCCATTTCACCAATAAAATAGAGCTGGCGACTGACAACAGGAAATCAGCCGGGGCGATGCACACATTCCTGTTTACATCAACGGTAGAGGATGAGAGGGTGGACAGCTCCAATTTCCTGAGAGTGAACACCACTAACAGCCTCTCCTTGTCCAGCCACAGGGACACCATCGCTAACAAAGCTCAGCGGCATCTCTGCTTCTTCGAGACACTGAAGAGAATCAGCACCTCCTGGACAAGCATCGTCTGTTTTTACAGAATACATCCTGTGCGGAAACTAGTCGTGTGGTTAAGGCAACAGCACTGCCAAGCACCGGAAACGCTGCAGAGAGTTGTGAACAAGTTCAGTACATCATGCAAACCATGTACACTGTTTACACATCTCTCTGTCTCAATAAAACAGTCCATATTATCGAAGACCCCACACACGTCCAACATTCTGACTTCCAGAGAGATGGACAACTAACTTCACAATCTACCTAATGTAGTGTTGTGATTATTTGGACTGTATGGTTCGTTAATTTAATTAATTGTCCCCCTACATTTCACGACCCCGCACTCCCTGTCTCGAGGTGATGAATTGATCTTTATGGACAAGATGCGAATCGAAATGTATCACTGTGCCTTGATTCATTGAAAGCAAATGTCCCAATTTACACTCACCTCTCCTCTCCTCTCCTCTCTCCCTCTCTCTCTCTTCCCTCTCTCCTTCCTCCTGTCTTTCCACCTCCCCTACCCTCTCTCTTCCCCCTCTTCTCCACACCACTCTGCCACCTGTTCTGTCGCACACTAAACGGAAACAAACAGGCCTCTCCCTGAAACCACAAGTCTTTATCTTCTGAGAGAACATCGAGTCTTTCCAACCAACGAGAAATTATACGATATCTGTAATCCACTGAGCTTGTGAAACAGTCATCACGGTGCAAGGTCGGGGAGCGGTGCTGGTTTGGACGGGTAGGTGGCGGAGACAGCAAGCTACAGGAAAGCGGGAATTGGGGAGAAAGCAAGAGGCAGCGAAAGGTTGGACATAATGGAGTAAGAGACAATAAGGGAAAGATGCAGGGCAGTTACTATGTAGGGAAGAATGTGTGGAGAAAGAGTGGGAGAGTGTGAAAGAGAACGGATGAGGAAAAGAGAGGAGATAGAGAAAATGGAGAAATGTATCTGTATAGAGAGAGAGAGGGAGAAAGGGACAGAGAGATAGAGAGAGATACAGAGAGAGAGAGGGAGAGAGACAGACAGACAGAGAGAGAGAGACAGAGAGAGAGCGGGAGAGAGAGACAGAGAGACAGAGAGAGAGGGAGACAGAGAGAGAGAGAGGGAGAGAGAGAGACAGAGAGAGAGATGGAGAGAGAGAGAGGGAGAGAGAGCGAGACAGAGAGAGAGGGAGAGAGAGAGAGACAGAGAGAGAGAGGGAGATAGAGAGAGGGAGAGAGAGAGAGAGAAGGAGATAGACAGAAGGGGGGGGAGAGAGAGAGAGAGAGAGAGAGAGTTAGAAAGGGACAGAGAGAGAGAGGACAGTGGAGCAGAGTGGAGATCCTGGGAAGGGGTTTGGAAGAGGCTAAGGGGAACAAGGAGTGAGAAGTGAGGAAAGAAAGAGAAAGGGGGACAAAGACAAATTCTCCCCATTCTCTGTCATTCCACTCTGCCGCTTCTCCGTGTCTTCCACTCCCCACGCTGCCTTCCTTCTCTCCTACTGCCCAGCCACCCACACTCCTTCTCTCTTTCCTACTCCTCCACCTCATTCTCTAGCTCTCAGTTCTTTGTACCCAATGCCCACTCTTCCTTGTCATTCTCCCACTCCCCACTTCCTTACTTCTTGTCTCCCACCGCCAACACACCACATTCTGTCTCGCACACATAGTCAGATTTCTCTCATTTTTTCCACTCTCCCTCTTTTTCCTCCTACTCCTTTATTTCCCAACTCTCTCCCTCACCCTCTGCCCTTCCTTCTCTCCTATACTCCCCACGCTCCCTTCCCTCTCTCCCACTCTACCCGTTTCCCCTCCATCTCGGTTCATATCGTCTGCAGACTTTGTGCCAAAGCCATCAACGACATCATCCATGTCATTGCCATATAGCATAAAATAATCGGTCCCAACGCAGACCCCTGCGGAACACCACTGGACATCTGCAGCCAGGCAGAAAATGTTCCCTCCATTCACACTCGTTGCCTCCTGGCAATCAGCCACTACTTTATCCGTGCTAGACTCTTTTCTGTGATGTTATGGGCTCGCAGCTTGTTAAGCAGCCTCCTGTGTGCCACCTTCTCAAAGGGCTTCTGAAATTCAAAGTACACAACACCAACCGATTGTCATTTGTCTATCCCGCTTGTTATTTCTTCAATTAAATCCTACAGATTTGGCTGCAAACCATGCTGACTACGGCCCTTTTAATCATTTGCCCAAAGTACCATGAGACATCATCCTTAATAATCGACTCTCACACAATCCTATCCACTGAGGTCAGACCGACCGGCCTTCAGTATACTTTCTTCTGCCTCTCACGCTTCTTGAAAAGTGGAGTGAAACTCTTGTACTTGACTCTCCCCGGAATCTCTCTTCCACACCACACCGTCCCTTCTTCCTCACCTATTCCCTATTCCTGCTTCTCTCTCTTCATCTCCCCGCTCTGTCTTCTCCCTCTTGCAGTCTCCACTTTCCCTTCTCTCTCTTCACTACACTTCCTTCTTTCTTTTACTACTCCGTCTCATCTGTCTCGCACCGGACTCTCCCTTCTCTGCCTCACAAACCCACTCTCCCAAACCCCGCTGCCCGCCTCTCTCCTGGACCCCACACTCCCTTCTCTCTTCTACTCCTCGCTCTCTCCAATCTGTCTCCCAGTCCCCACTGTCCCGTCTTTCTTAAGCCCACTCTCACCTGTCTCTCTGCCACTCCCCACTCACCATTCTCTCTCCCACTCCCCATTCTCCCTTCCCTCTCTCCCAATCCCCACTTCATAGGTATCTGAGTAGCCAGAGCATCAAAGGTTATGGTGAGAAGGCGGGGGAGTGGGACTAAATAGGAGAATGGATCAGCTCAGGATAAAATGGCGAAACAGACTCGATGGGGCGAATGGCCTACTTTTGCTCCTTTGTCTTATGGTCTTATGGTCTTTTCCCACTCCCCGACACACTCCGTACCCGTCCTTCTCTCCGACTACGGACTCTCCCTCTCCTATCTCACTTCTCAATCTCCCTTCTTTCTCTCCCACCGCACACGATTCCTTCTATCACACACACTCCCCACTCTCCCTTCCTTCTCTCCCACTCCTTGCCCTTACTGTTCCCTCTTCCGCTCTATACTCTCCTTTTCCTCTCTCTGACACTCTCCACCCCTTCGCTGTCTCACATTACCCGCTCCCCCTTCTTTCTCTATCATTCCACACCGCCCCTTCTCCGTGTCTCTAACTCCCCACGCTGCCCTCCCTCTCTCCCACTGCCCACCGCCCCCACTCTCCCTCTCTCTTTCCTTCTCCTCATACACCTTTCTTTCTCTCTGTTCACTGCACCCGATCCCCGCTTTCCCACTCTCCACTCTCCTTGGTCTCTGTCTCCCACTGCCCGCACTCGCTTTTCACTCTCGCTACACACTGCCCGATTTCTCTTACGTTTCCCACTCTCCCTCATCTTCTCTCCGGCTACTTAATCTACCATCTCTCTCTAACACTCTCTACCCTTCCTCCTCTCTCCCACTCCCCACTCTCCCTCACCTTCTCTCCGGCTACTTAATCTCCCATCTCTCTCTAACACTCTCTACCCTTCCTCCTCTCTCCCACTCCCCACTCTCCCTTCCCTTCCTCCTCTCTCCCACTCCCCGCTCTCCCTTCCCTTCCTCCTCTCTCCCACTCCCCACTCTCCATTCTCTTCCTCCTCTCTCCCACTCCCCACTCTCCCTTCCCTTCCCCCTCTATCCCACTCCCCACTCTCCCTTCCCTTCCTCCTCTCTCCCACTCCCCACTCTCCCTTCCCTTCCTCCTCTCTCCCACTCCCCGCTCTCCCTTCCCTTCCTCCTCTCTCCCACTCTCCGCTCTCCCTTCCCTTCCTCCTCTCTCCCACTCCCCACTCTCCCTTCGCTTCCTCCTCTCTCCCAATCCCCACGCTCCCCACCCTTTCCCCTCTCTCCCACTCCCCGCTCTCCCTTCCCTTCCTCCTCTCCCGCGTTCCCCACTCTCCCTTCCCTTCCTCCCACTCCACCCTTTTTTCAAATAAACATTTCAGGAAAAAAAAAATGATACTAGCTCCCCTCACTCCGAACTGAGATAACGTCCGCAAAAGTTATTTATTTCGTAATATATCACATGCCTTTTAAATACCAGAAAACTGGTAACTTCATTTACTTGTGCTTTCCCAATATTATTGTCTAAACATAAAGCTGAATCCAATAATATTCTACCCTTCCGAACGACCACTCTGATAAAACAGCCTTATCTCTCTTTCCGGAAATATCCTGGCGGGAGGTTTGCTAAGGATACTGGAGAGAGTTTAAAATAGAATCGTTAGGGGGTGGGAACCGAACTGAAGAGACTGGGGAAGAAGTGGTTAGCTCACAAATAGAGAAAGCTTGGAGACAGTGTGTGAGGGAGGATAGGCAGGTGATAGAGAAGGGACGCGCTCACAGCAACGGTTTGAGATGTGTCTATTTTAATTCAAGGAGTAATATGAAGAAAGCGAATGAGCTTAGAGCGTGGATCAATACTTGGAACTATGAAGTGGTGACCAATACAGAGACTTGAATGGCTCAGGGATACGAATAGTTACTTCAGGTGTCGGGTTTTAGAGGTTTCAGAAAGGACAGAGGGGGAGGCAAATGAAGTGGGGGCGTGGCAGTGTTGATCAGAGATAGTGTCACGGCTGCAGAAAAGGTGGGCGTCATGAAGGGATTGTCTACGGGGTCTCTCTGGGAGGAGGATAGGAACAGGAAGGGATCAATAACTCTACTGAGTGTTTTTTTTTATAAGCTGCCCAACAGCAACAGGGATATCGAGGAACAGATAGGGAAACAGATCCTGGAAAGGTGTAATAATAACAGAGTTGTCGTGGTGGGAGATTTTAATTTCCCTAATATCGAGTCTGAAATGGTCCCTTTTATTCCCACTCTTTGCTTCCTGTCTGCCAACCAAATCTCTATCCACATCAATACCTTACTCCCAATACCGTGTGCTTTAAGTTTGCACAATAATCTCCTGTGTGGGACCTTGTCAAAAGCCTTTTGAAAATCCAAATATACCACATCCACTGGTTCTCCCCTATCCACTCTACTAGTTACATCCTCAAAAAATTCTATGAGATTCGTCAGACATGATTTTCCTTTCACAAATCCATGCTGACTTTGTCCGATGATATCACCACTTTCCAAATGTGCTGTTATCACATCTTTGATAACTGACTCTAGCATTTTCCCCACCACCGATGTTAGGCTAACCGGTCTATAATTCCCCGGTTTCTCTCTCCCTCCTTTTTGAAAAAAAGTGGGGTTACCTTAGCCACCCTCCAATCCTCAGGAACCACTCCAGAATCTGAAGAGTTTTGGAAGTTTATCACTAATGCATCCACTATTTCTTGGGCTACTTCCTTAATCACTCGGGGAGCAGACCATCTGGCCCTGGGGATTTATCTGCCCTTAATCCTTTCAATTTACCTAACACCACTTAACTACTAACATGTATTTCTCTCAATTCCTCCATCTCACTGGATCCTCTGTCCCCTACTATTTCCGGAAGATTATTTATGTCCTCCTTAGTGAAGACAAAACCAATGTAGTTATTCAATTGGTCTGCCATGTCCTTGCTCCCCATAATCAATCCCCCTTCTGTCTGTAGGGGACCCACATTAGTCTTAACCAATTTTTTTCTTTTCACATATCTATAAACGTTTTTACAGTCAGTTTTTATGTTCCCTGCCAGTTTTCTGTCAATCTTTTTTTCCCTTTCCTAATTAAGCCATTTGTCCTCCTCTGCTGGACTCTGAATTTCTCACAGTCCTCAGGTGAGCCACTTTCTCTGGCTAATTTGTATGCTTCTTCTTTGGAATTGATGCTATCCCTAATTTCCCTTGTCAGCCACGGGTGCACTACCTTCCTTGATTTATTCTTTTGCCACACTGGGATGAACAAATGTTGTAGTTCGTCCATGTGATCTTTAAATGCTTGCCATTGCATATCCACCATCAACCCTTTGAGTGTCATTTGCCAGTCTATCTTAGCTAATTCACGTCTCAAACCTTCAAAGTTACCCTTCTTTAAGTTCAGGACCTTTGTTTCTGAATTAACTATGTCACTCTCCATCTTAATGAAGAATTCCACCATATTATGGTCACTCTTACCCAAGGGGCCTCTCACGACAAGATTGCTAATTAACCCTTCCTCATTGCTCAATACCCAGTCTGGAATAGCCTGCTCTCTAGTTGGTTCCTCGACTTGTTGGTTCAAAAAACAATCCCGCATACATTCCAAGAAATCCACTTCCTCAGCACCCTTACCAATTTGGTTCGCCAAATCTATATGTAGATTGGAGTCACCCATTATAACTGCTGTTTCTTTATCGCACGCATTTCTAATTTTCCGTTTAATACCACCCCCAACATCACTACTACTGTTAGGTGGCCTGTACACAACTCCCACCAGCGTTTTCTGCCCCTTAGTGTTATGAAGCTCTACCCATATCGATTCCACATCCTCCCGGCTAATGTCCTTCCTTTCTATTGCGTTAATCTCCTCTCTAACCAGCAACGCCAACCCACCTCCTTTTCTTTCATGTCTATCCCTCCTGAATATTGAATATTCCTGAATGTTAAGCTCCCATCCTTGGTTACCCCGAAGCCATGTCTCTGTGATCCCAACTATATCAGATTCATTAATAACAATGTGCTCTTTTAATTCATTCACCTTGTTACGAATGCTCCTTGCATTGACACACAAAGCCTTAAGGCGCGCTTTTACAACTCCCTTAGCCCTTATACAATTATGTTGAAAAGTGGCCCTTTTTAATGCTTGCTCTGGATTTGTCGGCCTGCCTCTTTTACTTTTCACCTTACTACTTTTTGCTTCTACCCTCATTTTACACCCCTCTGTCTCTCTGTACTGGTTCCCATCCGCCTGTTGTGAACTAACCTCCTCTCGCCTAGGCTCTTTAATTTGATTCCCACCCCCCAACCATTCTAGTTTAAAGTCATCTCAGTAGCCCTCGCTAATCTCCCCGCCAGGATATTGGTCCCCCTAGGATTCAAGTGTAACCCGTCCTTTTTTGTACAGGTCACACCTGCGCCAAAAGAGGTCCCAATGATCCAAAAACTTGAATCCCTGCCCCCTGCTCCAATCCCTCAGCCACGCATTTATCCTCCACCTCATCGCATTCCTACTCTCACTGTCGCGTGGCACAGGCAGTAATCCCGAGATTACTACCTTTGCGGTCCTTTTTCTCAACTCCCTTCCTAGCTCCCTATATTCTCTTTTTAGGACCTCTTCCCTTTTCCTACCTATGTCATTGGTACCTATATGTACCACGACCTCTGGCTCCTTACCCTCCCACTTCAGGATATTTTGGACACAGTCAGAAATATCCCGGACCCTGGCACCAGGGAGGCAAACTACCATCCGGGTCTTTGGACTGCGTCCACAAAATCGCCTATCTGACCCCCTTACTATTGAGTCCCCTATCACAACTGCCCTCTTCTTCCTTTCCCTACCCTTCTGTACGTCAAGATCTCGCTGATATTCCACACTACCAAAAGGCATAGCATTAATATTATATTCTGTCCTGAAATTTGACTTACTGAAATGAACCAGTTCATGCTTACCTGGTTTGAACAACATCTGCTACTTCTCAGCCCAGTCCTGCATTCTATCAATGTCCTGCTGAAACATAGACAACCAGACTATCCACAACACCCCCAACTTTTGTATCATCAGCGAACTTACTAACTCACCCTTCTACTTCCTCAGCCAGGTCATCGATAAAAATCACAAATAGGAGGGATTTCAGAGCAGATCGATGCCGAGCCGTCTTTAATGCAGAATCATCCAGAACCACGCCTTGCCTTCTGTTGGCAAGCCAATTCTGGATCCACATAGCAAAGTCTCCTTGTATCCCATGTCCCTTTTATTTCCGAATGAGCAGAATGGGGAATCTTATCAAAAGCCTGACTGACGTCCATATACACTACATCCACTGTTCTACCTTCATCAATGTGTTTTGTTACATCCTCAAAGAGTTCAATGAAGTTCGTGAGGCACGACCTACCCTCGACAAAGACATACTGACTATCCCTAATCAGATTATATCTCTACAACTTTTCATAAATCCTGCCTCTCAGGATGTTATCCAACAACTCGTCCGCTAAGGAAATAAGATTCACTGGTCAAGTATTTCCCCGATAATCTCTCCTCCTTTTCTTGAACAAGAAAACAACATTTGCAACTTTCCAATCCTCCGGCACTTCTCCCGTCCCTATTAATGACAAAGGCTCAGCTTCCCACTATAGCAAGGGTACAGTTCGTTCTGTCCCAGCGACCCATCGAAATTAATACCATTCAAAATATACAGCACATCCTCTTTCTTAATGTCTATACGCTCAAGCGTTTCAGTCGGCTGTAATCCATCCCCATAACTGCCATGGTCATTTTCCATGGTAAATATTGAAGCAAAGTATTTATTATGTACCTTCGCTACCTGTTCGGACTCGAGGCGCGCTTCTCCCCGATCACACCTGATCGGTCCAGTTCTCAAACGGCTCATCGTCTTGCCCTTCACATAGCTGTAGAATATCTTCGGACTTCTTTAATCTTGCTCGCCAAGGCCTACTCATGGCCCCTTCCAGCTGTCAAAGTTTCTTTCTTGAAATCCCTGCTGGCAACATTTTAATTCTCTAAAGCTCTAGCAGTACCTAGTCTCTTGAACCTTTTGGAAGATTTTCTTATATTGCAAATTAGTTTTTCCATATCCTTTTTTACACCATGGTTCTTTTACCTTACCATCCCTTCCCTGTCTCAGTACAACATACCTATGCAGAACGCCACAATTCTGCCGTGCATTTCCCTGAGAACTTATGCTCCCAAGTTCCTAGCTAATAACACACACATGACAGAAATTGTTGCTCATCTGAACTGCTGCATACAATTCACCTACGCCCGCTTTGATGAGGAAATACAACGACAGCCGGGCAACGCGCGGAGAGGCCGCGGGACCTTCTGGAAGTTGTCGTCGTTGGCCTCGCCTTCTCGCTGGCTCAGGGCAAAAACATTTTTCTTCAATCACCACAATCATCGCCGGAACGGACATACCGAGACGTCGAAGTGGAACCACGCCCATATTCGTGGACGACGTGGCCGGCGACCACCGACTGCAGGAACTCGCCGAACTCTGCCGTGGTGATGGAGCAGGAGAGGAGGGGTTGAGTATGAGGCAGATTTCCACCGTCTCCTACTGTCACAGGCAGAGGGTCCTGTCGATGACATGAATACTGACACTCGGTAGAGTCCCACGGACTCAATGTCCAGTGCCTATAAAAGCTATTCACCCCGTCGGAAGTTATCATGTTTCATTGTTTTGCAATATTACAACAGTGGATTCAATGTGTCTCTTTGACACTGATTAACAGAGAAAGACTCGTTCGTATCAACGGGAAACCTGGTCTCTACAAAGTGATCTAAATCAATTACAAATATGAAACACAAAACAATTTATTGTGTAATTATTCACACCTTTCAAGTCTGTATTCAGTAGATGCACTTTACAGCCTTGGCTCTGCGTGGATAGATCTCTATCAGTTTTGCACATCTGCATAACTCAATACTCCCCCATTACTCTTTTCAAAACTACTCAATCTCTGTCAGATTGCTTAGGGCTCATGAGTGAAACGCGCTTTTCAAGTCCAGCCGCAAATCCTCACTTGGACTGAGGTCTGTACTCTGACATGACTGCTCATTAACCTCGCTCTTTTAAGCCATTCCTTTGTACATTTGGATTTATGCTTGGAGTCATTGTCTTGCTTGAAAACAAATTTTCTTCGAAGTCGCAGAAATCTTGAAGACTGCAGCAGATTTTCACCCAGGAATTTCCTGCATTTTGCTGCATTAATTTTACCCTCTCCCTCCACAAGCCTTCCAGGGCCTTCTGCAGTAAAGTATCCCCAGAGCATGATGCATCCACTGTAATGCTTCAAGGTAGGGTTGGTGTGTTTCTGATTCTGGGCATGCACCAAATATAGCGTTTAGTCTGATTGCCAAAAAGCTCAATATTGGTTTCAACAGACCATAGAAAGTTTTTTCCAGCTGACACTAGAATCTCCCACATATCTTCTGCAAAACTCTACCCCAAATTGCATGTGCGTTTTCTTCAACAGTGGGTTTCCCTATGACAAGTTCCTATAAGCTGCTGCTGGTGAATATCCAAAGCAGTCTCTCCCATCTCACCCACTGAAGCTTGTAAACTCTCCAAAGTTATCATATGTCTCTTGGTGCCCTCCGTCTGCGGAGTGCTTCTTGCAAGGTGATTCAGCTTTTCAGGACGGCCTGCTCTAGGCAGATTCACAGCTCAACCATATTATGTCCCTTTCGTGATGATAGAGTTAATTGTCCTGCGAGAGATATTCAGAGATTTGGAAATCCTCTTTCATCCATCTCCTAACTTGTGTTTTTCGATAATATTTTTGTGGAGTTGCCTGGAGTGTTATTTTCACTTCATAGTGCAGTTTCTACCAGCATACTGCCTCACCGGCAGGTGGAAATTTCAAACACAGGTGTGTTTTTACTTCATTCACTTAAAACACCTTGACTGCACATAGGTCTCCAAACTAAGTATGTGATTTCCAAAGCAATTGGCTACACCTTAAAGGGGTGAATACTTAAGCAATCAATTATTTTGTGTATTATAATTGCAATTAATTTAAATCACTTTGTACATTTTTTTTTTACTTTGACATGAAAGTCTTCTTCTGTTGATCAGTGTCAGAAATCCAAATAAATTCCACTCTGAATCAATGTTCTAAAACAGTAAAACATGTAAACTTCCAAGTGGGGAAGGGGTGGGTGAATATTTTTCATCTGCACTGTACAACATGCGTTCATACCCTTGAAGAGAATGGTAACAGTCGGTGATTCAGTACAATTTCACAAGCTACAATGACATACATGATTTCAGTAATTTTTCCTGGGAAATTGCTTATTCGGGGTACATATTTAGAACGGAAGCATACTTAAATGGGCAAGACATGATCTGACGGCTCAGATTAATTTTGGGGGACAAACTAACTCAGACAAATGGTCCGACAATGATGAGAGCCATTGATCGTGTGGATAGTCAGAGCCTTTTTCCCAGGGCTGAAATGGCTAATACAAGAGGCACAGTTTCAAGGAGCCTGGAAGCAGGTCAGGAGTGATGTCAGGGGTAAGTTTTTTTTAGGCAGAGAGTGGTGAAGCGTGGAGTGGGCTGTTGTCGACCGTGATGGAGACAGACACGATAGGGTCTTTTAGGGGACTCCTGGATGGGTAGATGGAGCTGAGGGTTATGGGTAACCCCAGATAATGTCTAAGTAAGGACATGTTCGGTACAACGTTGTGGGAGAAAGGTCCTGTATTGTGCTGTAGGTTTTCTGTGTTTCTCTATGACAATTGTTTTACGAAATTAAGCCTTGTCTGTCACTGCGGAGATTGCATTGGTCTGATGTTTTCGGTTATAAATAAGTTAAAATTCTTTATTTTTAATCTGTTGAAATCCGTCCCAGAGGAGACGCTAAATGGTAATAAAAACCCCAGAAATGTGCTGCCTGAACAGTTCATTCCGAGAGATCGCCTGTAACACAGCGGGACAAATCTCTGGACGGAGAAAATCTCTGGAATGTTGGACAGTTACAGAACTGCGCAGAAAATACTGTACGTGTTCATCGCCGTTATTGGAGTTCCTGGTGAGTGAGCAGATAAATTCATGTTTGGTATTTCTGTTTGTTAACCGGAGTGAACCTGTTCATGATCATTTGACAAGCTTCCAACTTGATGATTATTGCACAAATATCCGACAGAGATAGCGATTCTGTGAATTCAGCATTCTACTTTGTTCACTTTCAATGAAAATGGAGACTAAATCTCTCTCTCTCCGTCCCTCTCTCTCTCCAGTGAATTTAGTGGCGATTGTGATCCTGTCCCGGGGAAAGTGCGGCCTCTCTACCTGCACCACTCGCTACCTGGTGGCCATGGCAGCGGCCGATCTACTGATCGTTGTCACGCATGTCTTCTTGTATCGAATCAGTGTGTATTATTTCCCGTGGAGTTTTCTGAGCATCACTCCTGTGTGCAGTGTTACGAACGTACTGAAGTACACAGCCACAGACTGTTCTGTCTGGTTCACCGTCACTTTCACCTTTGATCGGTTTGTCGCCATTTGCTGCCAGAAGCTGAAAACAAAATATTGCACCCGGAAAAATGCAGCTATGATTCTAACAACAACTGCCGGACTGTTAATTGTGAAAAACGTTCCCCGCTATTTTTCGTTAGTACATGGTGTGATAATCGAGAATATACCTTGGTTCTGTGTGACAATCGACGATTATTTCACTGACCCCGGGTGGGTGGGATATGACTGGCTCGATACGGTTTTAACTCCGTTCCTCCCTTTCGCTGGGATCCTGCTGCTCAACGCTCTGACAGTCAGACACATTTTAGTGGCCAGTCGGGTCCGTAAGGGGCTGAAGGGTCAGAGCAAGGGGGAGAACCACAGTGACCCGGAGATGGAGAGCAGGAGGAGGTCTGTGGTTTTACTCTTCACCCTCTCCGGCAGCTTCATCCTCCTGTGGATGACGCTGGTTGCAAACGTCATATATTATCAGGTTTTGGGAAAAGGATTTCAGTTCACTTCTTCTGAGTGGATCTTCCACTTCGTCGGGATTTTGCTGAGGGATTTCAGCTGCTGTACGAACACATTTATTTACGTGGTAACTCAGTCGAAATTCAGGGAGCAGGTGATGAACCCGGTGAAATATCCGGTCAATTCGGTGCTTCAGTTCATTAATAAAGCCACGTCCTAAGCACAACACAGCGGCGGCCTCAATGTCTCCACTCCGGGATCCAGTACCTCACATTCACCACCAGATCTCCCAGTTGCTACTGCCGGGCGGATTGTCCCATCGACCGTCTGCTCCGGAATTTCAAGATAGTGCCAGGTGTCTGTCAAAGAACCATTCCAGGATGTCGATCACCAAGCGCTCTGCGGAAATGTCCAGCCATTCCCTTTCATGCCCAGTAACCTGACCGCTGACATGTCCAGAGGACGGCAGAGCTACTCTGCCGCTGGGTAGTAATGCGATATCAATCAATCCGGTTTCCGCCTTCTACATGATTTACTGGCAAACGTGAAGAGAAGATGTATATGTCTACAGAGAGTGAGGAAGAGGGGAGGTAAGAGTGTTAGGAAAGAGAGAGACTGAGGCGGGGGCGAGAGAGGCAGAAAAGGACAGAGAGAGAGAGGACTGTGGAGCAGAGTGGAGATCCTGGGAAAGAGTTTGGGAGAGGGTGAGCGGAACAAGGAGTGAGAACTCAGGAAAGAAAGAGAAAGAGAAACGGGGACAGAGACTGATAGATAAAGGATCCGAGATAAACAGCGACGGGGTAGTGAGGGTAAGAGAGACGGGCGGGGGGTTGCGGAAGGGAAGGACGAGAGGGATTGAGGGGAACTGGGGAGAGAGGAGCAGACAGAGTGGAATTGTTCAGGAGACGAATGTAGGTGAAGGGAGAGGGGGAAGTGGGAGGAGGAGGCAGTGGGAGACAGAGAGTGGGAAAGAGACAGTGGGAGACAAGAGATGGAGAGAAAGACAGGGATAGGGAAAGGGGACAGGAAGTGGAGATAGTGAAAAGTGCTGCGGGGAGAGTTGGAAGAAATGGCGATTTTTTGGCTGCGGGATGAAGGACAAGGGTGTGTGTGCGAGAGGGAGAGAGAGAGAGAGAGAGATAAAGAGAGAGAGGGAGAAACGCAGGGAACGAGATGCATAGACTGGAGCAAAGGATGGAGAGAGAGGTAGAGAACGGAAGTTAATGTGGAGTCGGAGAATCACGGTGAATGACCAGACCCCGTGGAGTACCGGGACACAGTTAAACACGGATAGACGGGGCGGTGAAGGAGGCGGACGTGGTACAGGAGTCGGGACGTCACGTGAACATGACGTTAGAACATAGAACATAGAATAGTACATTACAGAACAGGCCCTTCGGCCCACAATGTTGTGCCGACCCTCAAACCCTGCCTCCCATATAAGCCCCCACCTTAGATTCCTCCATAAGTCTAGTAGTCTTTTAAACTTCACTAGTGTATCTTCCTCCACCACTGACTCAGGCAGTGCATTCCATGCACCAACCACTGTCTGAGTAAAAAACCTTCCTCTAATATCCCCCTTGAACTTCCCACCCCTTACCTTAAAGCCATGTCCTCTTGTATTGATCAGTGGTGCCCTGGGGAAGAGGCGCTGGCTATCCACTCTATCTATTCCTCTTATTGTGTGCGGTTCTGGTCTCCTAGCGACAGGAAGGCTGTGAGAAAGCCAGAAAGGGCGCAATAAACATTCACGGGGAATGTTTGGACAACCGATGATACGGCAGAGGAAGAGGCCCCGAACCCCGGGATGTTTGACAGACACAGCAATTTGTCTGTGAAAAAGCCTCTTAAAACCCCTTATCGCATCGATCTCCCCCAGTAGCCACGGCAACACATTCCAGGCACGCAGCGTAAAAAGAAACTCTCTGAACTGACCCACACTCACCTTGAAATCATGTCCTCTGGTAATAGAGATTTTCACCTCGTGAACAAACGATGTCGGTTCTCTTCTCCCAGATCTCTTCTCAGCCTCAGTCTGCCTCAGGTCTCCCCTCAGCCCCCATCGCTACAGAGGAAACAACCGAGTCTGTACGACCTTTCATTCCCTCTGATCCATGAGGCAACCCCTCCATTTCCAGAATATTAGCTCTCACACGATCCTCTCTCCTCCGTAACAGGGTTAGAGTTCCTCCTGTTGTCAACTAGCGACCCATGGTTCTGTGGTGGTGATGGAGACACCCGGATGGTAAGATGTGTCCAGGTGCCAGGGACAGGGATGTCTCCGATCAGGCCCGTGTCATTCTAAAGGGGGAGGGTGAGAAACCAAAAGTTGTTGGTACACATTGGCACCAATGACAGGTAGAAAAAGGTGAGCAGGTCCTGAAGAGAAATTTTGGGAGCTGGGTAAGGGGTTTGGAACCGATGTGCTAGCGCCGAGGATGAGGTAGTTGGTTTGTAAACAGAGACAGTATGTTGTGAGACTGCTGGCAATGAGAGGCTGCTGATAGGGCAACCTGGCAGTCAACAGGATGAGTTGCAATGGGAAAGACGCACAGAATCTAAATGACTGAATACTGGACTGAAGGCGTTAGATTTGAATGCGCGCATCATACGAACTGACGTAGAAGAGTTACAGGTTGGCAGACATAAAGTTGTGGGCATCACTGAAAGCGTGGCTCTGTTGGTAAACATAATCAAATCAAACCATCAGAAAGAGCTGACAGTGGGTCGGAAGGTGCTGAGTCGTTGTGGGTTGAGCTAAGGAACTGCAAGTGCAAAGAAACCCCTGGTGGAAGGTATGTACGGACCCCCACACAGTAGTAAGGATATAGCCTACAAGCTACAACGGGAGATAGAAAATGCATGTCAGCAGGACAATGTTACTATAGTCATGTGGGATTTCAGTATACAGATAGATTTGGAAAACCCGGTTGGTGCTGAATGCCGTGAGGGAGAATTTCTGGAATGCCTGCGAGGTGGCTTTGGAGAGCAGCTCGTGGTTGAGCCCGCTAAGGGATCTGCTATTCTGGGCAGGGTGTGATGCAATGAGGCGGGATAGAATCTGCAATTTGATAAGGGGAAGCTGAACGTAGATGCAGTGTTGCAGTGGAATGATGGAAACTGCAGAGGCATGAGAAAGGAGCTGGCCAAAAGTGATTGGAAAAGACCAATGTCACCGATAACGTCAAAGCAACAATGGCTGGAATGTCTGGAAGCAATTCAGAAAGCGCAGGATAAACACATCCCAAAGAGAAAGAAGTATTCAAAGCGCAAGATAGTCCATATGACCATAGGATGCAGGAGCAGAATTAGGACATCTGGCCCATGGACTCTACTTCACCATAACACCATATCATCCTGGTTGATCCAATTTTCCTCTCGGACCCAATCTCCTGTCTTCTCCCCGTATCCCTTCATACCCTGAACAATCAATAATATATCACCTTCGGTATTAAATGTACAAAGAGACTTGGCCTCCACAGCTGCCCATGGCAAAGAATTTCATAGATTCACCACACTGGCTGAAGAAATTCCTCCTCATCTCCGTTCTAACAGGATGCCCTCTGTTATGGGTCATCCGGTCTTAGACTCATCGACCATAGGAAAAATCCTGCCCGCATCCACTCTATCAAGGCTCCACAACGTTAAATAGGTTGCAATCAGTTCACCCCTTATTTTTCTGAATTCTGGCCCAGAGAAATCAATGGTAATATGACAACCTATTCAATACTGGAACCGTTTTCGTGCACCTCCTTTGAATCGCCTCCAGATTCAGCACATCCGTTCTAAGATAAGGAGCCCAAACCTGTTCAAAATACTACAAGTGAGGCCTCACCAGAGCTTTATAATGTTTCAACATTTCGTCCTTGCTTTAACCTTTTAGTCCTCATGAAATGAATGCGAACAATAGATTTGTCTTCCTCACCACAGTCTCAACCTACAAATTAACCTTGACGGACTTCAGCACGAGTTTTCCCAGTTTCCTCTGCACCTCGTTTTTTTTTTAATTTTCTCTCCGTTCAACCATTCATTTCTTCTTCCAAAGTTCATGACCATACACTTCCCGACTCTGTATTCCATCTGCAATTTCCAGTCCCAATCTGTCTAGCTCCTTCTGTCGCCTCTCTACTTCCTCAGAACTACCTTCCCCCAGCCCCCCATCTCTGTTCATGTCCTCTGCAGATTTTGCAACAAAGCCATCAAATACATCATCCAAGTCACTGCTATATAGCATAGAATAATCGGTCCCATCACAGACCCCTGTGGAACACCACTGGACATCTGCAGCCAGACAGAAATGTTCCATTTATTCACACGTTCTGCCTCCTGTCAATCAGCACTGCTTTAGCTGTGCTAAACTCTTTTCTGTAATAACATGGGCTCGTAGCTCGTTCAGCAGCCTCATTTGTCCCAGCTTTTCAAAGGCCTGAAATTCAAAGTTCACAGCATCAACCGATTGTGCTTTGTCTATATCGCTTGTTATTTCTTCAATGAATTTCAACAGATTTGTCAATAAACCATGCTTTCTACGGCCCTATTTATCATTTGCCCAAAGTACCCTGAGTCATCATCCATAATAATCAAATCCAACATCTTCCCAAACACTGAGGTCAGACCATCTGGCCTTTTGTTTCCTTTCCTCTGCCTCTCTCGCTTCTTCAAGAGTGGAGTGACACTCCTGTACTACCCTTCCAAACCGCTCTGTTCCCTATTCTTCACCAATTCCTTGTTCTTCCTTATCTCTCTTCATCCATTCTGTCTTCTCCCTCTTTCACTCCCCACTCTCCCATCTCTCTCTCTCCTTACACTTCCTTCTCTCTTTTACTCCCCCGTCTCTTCTGTCTCGCACCGCTCCCTCTCTTCTGCCTCACACACCCACTCTCCGTTTCTCTCCCGGACCCCACACTCCCTTCCATCTTCCATTCCCCTCTCTCCCTAATCTCTCTCCCAGGCCCCGCTCTCCCGTCTTTCTTCTCCCCACTCTCACTTCGTTCTCTGCCACTCCCCACTAACCTTTCTCTCTCCCACTCCCCATTCTCCCTTCTCACTCTCCCAATCCCCACTTTTCCCACTCTCTGACGCACTCCGTACCCCTCCTTCTCTCCCATACACACTCTCCCACCACCTTCACTCCCCACTCTCTCTCACTTCTCACTCTCCCTTCTTTCTCTCAAAATGCAAAAGATTCCTTCTCTCTCACACCCTCCCGACTCTACCTTCTCTCTCTCCCACTCCCTACCCTCACGGTGCTCTCTTCCGCTCCATCTTCTACTTTCTCTCTCTGCAACTGGTCCCTCTCTCTCACACTCTCTAGCCCTTCCCTCTCTCATATTACCCGCTCCCCTTTCTTTCTCTATCATTCCACACCGCCCCTTCTCTGTGTCTCCAACTCCCCACGCTGCCCTCCCTCTCTCCCACTGCCAAACAGCCCCGACTCTCTCTCTCTTTCCTACTCATCACACTTCATTCTCTCTCCGTTCTCTGTTCCCAGTCCACACTTTCCCACTCTTCACTCTCCTTACTCTCTGTCTCCCACTGCTCGCTCTCGCTTTTCTTTCTCACATGCACACTTTCCGATTTCTCTCACTTTTCCCACTCTCCCTCATTTTTTCTCATTCTTGTTAATCTCCCATCTCTTTCACTCTCTCTACTCTTCCTTACTCCCCATTCTCCCTTCCCTTTCTCCCACTCTACCCTTTTTCTCTCTCCCAGTCCACACTCTTCCTTCAGTCCTCTATTACCCACTCCCATCTCCCTCCCCTACTTTCCCTTCTGTGTCTCACACACACCTCTCCCATCTCTCTCTACCAAACTCCATTCGTGCTTCTCCCAACAGTGCTTTCTCTTCCCAAACAACAATATAAATTCCCTTTCCCCCACTCCGCACTCTCCCTTATCTCTTTCTCTTCCCTCTCTCTTAATTGACTCTCTCCACCGGCCAGGCCATCCATTCCCCGTCACTCACTCCCCACTCTTCCTTCTTTCTGTCCCCACTCCCCTTCTCTCTCTCCCACACACAATCCTTTTACTCTCTCAACCACCACTCTCCTCTCTCCTTCATCTCCTATTCGCCGTCTCTCACTCCCACTCCACCCTCTCCTTATTCATTCCTACACGGCAAACTCCCTTCTCTCTCTCTTATCCGCACTCTCCCTTCTCTCTCCTGTACCCGCACTCCTTCTGACTCTCTGTTCCCCAATCTCCCATTTCTCTCTCCCACTCCCAATTCTCGCTTTATTCTCTCCATTACCGCGCTGTCTTCTCTCTCTCTGTTCCGTACCCCTCTCCCTTCTTCATCTCCCTTTCACACTCTCCTGTCTCCCTCCCACTCTGCTCCCTTCCCTCTCTCCCCCTCTCCGTTCACATGCTCTCCCCACGCGCACGTGTCTACCTCCCATCCTTCACTCTCCCTTTTGTCTCTCCCACACCCCACACACCCTTCGCTCTCCCATTTCCCACTCTCCCTTTTCTCTTCCACTCCACGTTCTTCATTCTGTCTCCCTTCCCATTGTCCCTTCTCTGACTCCCGTCCCCCTCTCTCTCTTCTCTCTCTCCCGCTCCCCACTCTCCCTTCTCTCTCTCCTACTCCCCAATCTCCTTTCTCTCTCACCCACACACCACTCTCCCTCCTCTCTCTCCCACTCACCACTCTCCCTTCTCTCTCGGTCAATCCCCACTCTCTCTTCACTCTCTCCCCCCCCCCCCACTGTTCCTCCTCTCTCGGCCCCTACTCACTCTCCCTTCTCACTCACCCACACACCACCCTCATTTCTCCCTCCCCCACTCTCCGTTCTCTCTCGGCCACTCCCCTCTCTCCCTTCTCATTCACCCACTCACCACTCTCCTTTCTCCCCCACTCCCCACTCTCCTTACTTTCTCTCCCCCCACTCTCCCTCCTCTCTCTCCTACTCCCCATTCTCCCTTCCTCCTGTCCGAGTGCCTTATTCCCTTCTCTCTCACACACTCGCTCTCAGATTTATCACTTCCTTTCCCGACCCACTCTCCGAATTCTCTTTCGCATTCCTGACTCTCTCTCCTCACTGACCCACGCTGACGCTTGTTTCTTTCTTTCCCACACCCCCCGTCCCTTCCGCCCTTTCACTTTCCAGTCTTCTCTGTCACCTACCGACGTTCCCCTTTCTCCTCCACATAATCATCTCTCCCATCTCTCCGTCCCAATCACCACACTCTCTTCTCTCTCTCTCACTCCCACCCTAACTTATCTTTCTCCCACTCTCCACACTCCCTCTCTCTCTCTCTCCCATTGCACATTCTCCTGTATCGTTTTCCAACTCCTCACTGTCCCATCTCTCTCTCTCACACTTCCTACACTTCATTCTATCTCACCCACACCCCACTCCCCACCCCCACCAAGCCTACGTTCTCCCTCTCTGGAGTCCACCTCCTCTCTCTCTCCATTAACTTTTCCGACTCCCCACTCTCCAACCATCTCTCTTCCTTCTCCGTCTACCTCTCCTCATTCCCCCTTCTCTTTCTTCCTCCCCACTCTCTGTTCTTTCTCCCCACTCCCCATTCCCCCTTCTCTTTCTTCCTCCCCACTCTCCGTTCTTTCTCCCCACTCCCCATTCCCCCTTCTCCTTCTTCCTCCCCACTCTCCGTTCTTTCTCCCCACTCCCCATTCCCCCTTCTCTTTCTTCCTCCCCACTCTCCGTTCTTTCTCCCCACTCCCCATTCCCCCTTCTCCTTCTTCCTCCCCACTCTCCGTTCTTTCTCCCCACTCCCCATTCCCCCTTCTCTTTCTTCCTCCCCACTTTACGTTCCTTCTCCACACTCCCCATTCCCCCTTCTCTTTCTTCCTCCCCACTCTCCGTTCTTTCTCCCCACTCCCCATTCTCCCTTCTCTTTCTTCCTCCCCACTCTCCGTTCCTTCTCCCCACTCCCCATTCCCCCTTCTCTTTCTTCCTCCCCACTCTCCGCTCCTTCTCCCCACTCCTCATCCCCCTTCTCTTTCTTCCTCCCCACTCTCCGTTCCTTCTCCCCACTCCGCGTTCCCCCTTCTCTTTCTTCCTCCGCACTCTCCTTTCCTTCTCCTCACTCCCCATTCCCCTTCTCTTTCTTCCTCCCCACTCTCCGTTCCTTCTCCCCACTCCCTATTCCCCCTTCTCTTTCTTCCTCCCCACTCTCCGTTCTTTCTCCCCACTCCCCATTCCCCCTTCTCCTTCTTCCTCCCCACTCTCCGTTCCTTCTCCCCACTCCCCATTCTCCCTTCTCTTTCTTCCTCCCCACTCTCCGTTCCTTCTCCCCACTCCCCATTCCCCCTTCTCTTTCTTCCTCCCCACTCTCCGTTCCTTCCCCCCACTCCGCGTTCCCCCTTCTCTTTCTTCCTCCCCACTCTCAGTTCCTTCTCCCCGCTCCCCATTCCCCCTTCTCTTTCTTCCTCCGCACTCTCCTTTCTTTCTCCTCACTCCTCATTCCCCTTCTCTTTCTTCCTCCCCACTCTCCGTTCCTTCTCTCCACTCCCCGTTCTCCCTTCTCTTTCTTCCTCCGCACTCTCCGTTCTCTCTCCCCACTCCCCATTCTCCCTTCTCTTTCTTCCTCCCCACTCTCCGTTCCTTCTCCCCACTCCCCATTCCCCCTTCTCTTTCTTCCCCCCCACTCTCCGTTCCTTCTCCCCACTCCGCATTCCCCCATTCTCTCTCCCCACTCCCCACTCTCCGTTCCTTCTCCCCACTCCGCATTCACCCTTCTCTTTCTTCCTCCGCATTCTCCCTTCTCTCGCCCCACTCCCCACTATAATTTTTCTCTCTCCAACTTCCCAATCTCACTTTTCTGTCTCCAACTCCCCTCTCTACATCCCCACCCCGCATTGTTTTCTACTACTTACATTCTCCAAAATCTTATTTTCCCCCACAGCCTACTCCCCATTCTCGTCTCGTTCCTCACCTATCCCCTTCTCTCTTTCCCATTACCCACAGTCCCTTCACTTTACCTCACTCGACCACCTTCCCTCTCTCCCACTCCCACTCTCTACTCTCCCTTATCTTCTCCCCACTTCCCATTCTCCATTTCCCTCCCATCCCGCTTTTCCTCAATGTATCTTCACCCACTCCACTATTCTATCCCACATTCTCTCTCCAAATCCCCACCCAGCCTTCTCTCCCACTACCCCCTCTCGGTTCTCCATCTCTCATCCAATTTTTTTCTCTCTCCCAAACCGCACTCTCTCTTCTTCCTCTCCAACTTCATTCCCCATTCCCCTTCCCTTCGCTCTAACCTCTCTAAAACTTGTCATCTCTCTACCCCATATTTAATCATTCTCCAGCGTTTCTGCTTCCATTCTCATTGCCACTCTGTCTACCCCTTTCACTGTTCAGTGGTCTTTGCTTTCCCTTTTCTTCACCATGTTCCTCTTCTTCCTGATTTTAACAATGGTGCACACAGACACATCTGAACACCCCTTTTTCTAAGAACACGTTCCCTGAACTGATGCCCCCACTGGGCGTACATTTCTAACTGGGAATTTCGGACAGTCTGGCCCTTTCCTTGCTGAATGCATATGGAGTGGAGACAGGGGAGGCAGATGGAATGGAGTCTGTGTGTGAGAGGGAGAGGGGATAAAGTGTGCGTGGAAGTGAGGAAGGAGAGCGAGGATCTGTGAGAGATCTGCAGAGACACACAGAATATTCTGGAGGAACTCAGCAGGCCAGGGAGTATCTGTGGAAAAGAGTAAAAAGTGAACAGTTGTTCTTTCGAGCCGAGACCCTTCATCAGTAATCCATCCCAGGCGTTGTGCGAGCTTGATAGCGGGTTTATTGGGCGTTCGAGTGCGCAAGGAGCTGAGTGACAAGGCATTACTTCTAGGGATTCTCACAACAGCCGGAGTCGAATGTTAATTCACTTTCCAGCAGGTCGTAATAATCTGTTTCTGCTTAATGGCGAATGAAATTTGCAAGCCATCATAAAATAGCTGACCTGATGCCGAAGGTCAATTGCTGAGCAACGAAGTAACAGGGCGTAAACAACGGCTGCAAAGTTACAAGTAAGAGAGACATCGACTGGCTGGAAATAAAATTGCAAAACAAATCTGGAGGGACATAACAATCAGTACTTGAAATAGTTTCCCTTAAATGACGGAATATAATTTGTTTTGCGGGTAACAGGTTTTGACAAAAGGACAATAAATAACAAGAATAAATGAATATGTTTTAAAAAATGGAATAACTAAACTGGCAGAGCGACACCGAACGAAAGTCATAACTGACGGACTCCTGGTTTGATGTCTGATATTGTATGTGTTGTTCACTCGCTTTTTCCCATTTGTGTAATTGCTTCTTTTCTAGCATGTTAGGTGTTTGCGAATCTTAGAGTTGTGCTCTGAATAAGTACCTTGATCATAAATATACTTCGAAGTTTTCAACCTTTGTCCAGGTGCTCGGGGACTGTTCATGGATTTGACGGTGGGGAGGAACAAGCTATTTCTGAATTGTTGGGAATCATTCCTGAGGCTCCGGTACCTGTTCCCCGGGTGAGGTATGTCGCGGGTGCTGAGGGCATTTATTGAGGCACCGCCTGTTGAAGGTGTCTCTGATGGTGGGGAGAGTTGTTCCCGTGATGAATCGGTCTGAGTCTGCAGCCCTCAGCAGCCTTTTGCAATCCAGTGATTGCAAACACAAGGGCTGAAAAGGCTGAATGTTCCACTGTCCACGGTGATGCGACCTGATCAGAGGCCTCCACCACACATCTGTAAACATCGTTAAAGTATTGGGTAACCACTGGCGTGCTTTCTTCCTGATCACATCAATATGTTCGGCCAAGAATATATTCTCAGAGATAACGGCACGCAGGAACATGGAGCTAGTCACCCTATCCAGCACTGACTCCTCGATGGCGACTGGTTTGTGTCTCTCCCGACTTCCCCTTCCGAAAGTCCAAAATCAATTCCTTGGTCTTGCCGACGTTGCGTATGACAGGTTGGTAGGGTATGATGCTCTCCAGTTCTCTCCCTCTTGTTTCATTCTGTCGCCTGTCACTCACACTGCAAACCAAGATCCTGTTATGGTCTTGACCGTTAATTCCCCATTTTCTCCTAAATCCCTTTCATAGTGGCACACCTGGTTTTCATCAGGACCTGCAGCAAAAGAACCCCGTTTTTTCACCCACTAGTTGCCAGATCGTTGGTTTTGCCAGTGTGGTAATTAACGTTCCGGTCGCTCAGGATTGTGTGTTCTAAGTGTTGCTTCAGTACTGAGATTTACCTGTGAAACTCCGTCTCTCCGTGTCAACATAAGTTCTACTGCAATTCCGAGGGTTACCTGTGAAACTCCGTCTCTCCGTGTCAGTCAACACACATCAAAGTTGCTGGTGAACGCAGCAGGCCAGGCAGCATCTCTAGGAAGAGGTACAGTCGACGTTTCAGGCCAAGACCCTACGTCAGGACTAACTGAAGGAAGAGTTAGTATATAAGTTTTCTAAGTTCTACTGCAATTCCCAGGGTTACCTGCGAAACTCCGTCTCTCCGTGTCAAGATAAGTATTCTAAGTTTCACTTCCACCCCGAGATTTACCTGTTTAACTCCGTCTCTCCGTGCTAAGAAAAATTTTCTCCGCCGCTTTCCTTTCTACCTTCCTTGTCAAGACAGTTCTGTCTGCCTTCGGCTTTCCTGCACACCCTCCTGTTTACCGTTTAAATTCACACCCTCATCTGCATCTTAACTTAATCTCCGGGCCTGTGTCCCACGTTTGGGTTCGCCTTGTTCCTTGAAACAGAAAGATCCGGCCACTATGGACCCAGTGGACATGAATACACTTCAACAAGCCATACAAGGGGCCATAAACTACAACAAGAGGAGAGCCATACTAGATCTAGTACTAGCTAATGAACCGGGTCACGTCACAGATATCTCAGTGGGTGAGCAGCTGGGGGACAGTGACCACCGCTACCTGGCCTTTAGCATTATCATGGAAAAGGGTAGAATCAGAGAGGACAGGAAATTTTTTAATTGGGGAAGGGCAGATTATGAGACTATAAAGCTAGAACTTGCGTGTGTGAATTTGGATGATGGTTTTGCAGGGAAATGTATTATGGACATGTGGTCGATGTTTAGAGATCTCTTGCATGATGTTAGGGATAAATTTCTCCCGGTGAGGAAGATAAAGAATGGTAGGGTGAAGGAACCATTGGTGACAAATGAGGTGGAAAATCTAGTCAGGTGGAAGAAAGCAGCATACATGAGGTTTAGGAAGCAAGGATGGGTCTATTGAGGAATACAGGGAAGTAAGAAAGGAAATTAAGAACGGACTGAGGAGAGCAAGAAGGGGGCATGAGGAGGCCTTGGCGAGTAGGGTAAAGGAAAACCCCAAGGCATTCTTCAATTATGTGAAGAACAAAGGGATGACAGGAGTGAAGGTAGGACCGATTAGAGATAAAGGTGGGAAGATGTGCCTGGAGGCTGTGGAAGTGAGCGAGGTCCACAATGAATACTTCTCTTCGGTATTCACCAATAAGAGGGAACTTGATGATGGTGAGGACAATATGAGTGAGGTTGATGCTCTGGAGCATGTTGTTATTAAGGGAGAGGAGGTGTTGGAGTTGTTAAAATAAATTAGGACAAATAAGTCCCCGGGGCCTGACGGAATAATCCCCAGGCTGCTCCATGAGGCGAGGGAAGAGATTCCTGAGCCTCTGGCTAGGATCCTTATGTTCTCGTTGTCCACGGGAATGGTACCGGAGGATTGTAGGGAGGCGAATGTTGTCCCCTTGTTCAAAAAAGGTAGCAGGGATAGTCCGGGTAATTATAGACCAGTGCGCCTTACGTCTGTCGTGGGAAAGCTGTTGGAAAAGATTCTTAGAGATAGGATCTATGGGCATTTAGAAAATCATGGTCTGATCGGGGACAGCCAGCATGGCTTTGTGAAGGGCAGATCGTGTCTAACAAGAATGATAGAGTTATTTGAGGAGGTGACCAGGCATCAGGCATATAGATGAGGGTAATGCAGTGGATATGATCTATATAGATTTTAGGAAGACATTTGACAAGGTTTCACATGGTAGGCTTATTCAGAAAGTTAGAAGGCATGGGATTCAGGGAAGTTTGGCTTCCCTGCAGAAGGCGGAGGGTCGTGGTAGAGGGAGTACATTCAGATTGGAGGATTGTGACTAGTGGTGTCCCACAAGGATCTGTTCTGGGACCTCTACTTTTTGTGATTTTTATTAACGACCTGGATATGGGGGTAGAAGGGTGGGTTGGCAAGTTTGCAGACGACACAAAGGTTGGTGGTGTTGTAGATAGTGTGGAGGATTGTCGGACATCGCAGAAAGACATTGATAGGATGCAGAAGTGGGCTGAGAAGTGACAGATGGAGTTCAACCCGGATAAGTGTGAGGTGGTACACTTTGGAAGGACAAACTGCAAGGCAGAGTACAAAGTAAATGGCAGGATACTTGGTAGTGTGGAGGAGCAGAGAAATCTCGGGGTACATGTCCACAGATCCCTGAAAGTTGCCTCACAGGTGGATGGGGGGTAGTTAAGAAAGCTTATGGCGTATTAGCTTTCAAAAGTCGAGGGATAGAGTTTAAAAGTCGCGATGTAATGATGCAGCTCTATAAAACTCTGGTTAGGCCACACTTGGAGTATTGTGTCCAGTTCTGGTCGCCTCACTATAGGAAGGATGTGGAAGCATTGGAAAGGGTACAGAGGAGATTTACCAGGATGCTGCCTGGTTTAGAGACTATGCAGTATGATCAGAGATTAAGGGAGCTAGGGCTTTACTCTTTGGAGAGAAGGAGGATGAGAGGAGACATGACAGATGTGTACAAGATAATAAGAGGAATAGATAGAGTGGATAGCCAGCGCCTCTTCCCCAGGGCACCACTACTCAATACAAGAGGACAGGGCTTTATGGTAATGGGTGGGAAGTTCAAGGGGGATATTAGAGCAGGGATTTTTACTCAGAGAGTAGTTGTGCGTGGAATGCACTGCCTGAGTCAGTGGTGGAGGCAGATACACTTGTGAAGTTTAAGAGACTACTAGACAGGTATATGGAGGAATTTAAGGTGGGGGGGGGGTTATATAGGAGACAGGGTTTGAGGGTCGGCACAACATTGTGGGCCGCAGGGCCTCTACTGTGCTGTACTAATCTATGTTTTATGTTCTATGTTCTATGCAGTGAACTTCACAATGTAAAACCCTCCCAGTCACCCCCTTTACGGGGAGATTGGCCTCCCCAACACTGGGATAAATCTGGACATGGTGTCATTAAAGGAAAGAACATCGTTCGAGTCGATCCCGTGAGTTAAAAGACGGACAGAGGCATCAATACGTATTGAGCATGAGAGTGTTGACTGACAGGATCCATATCTCTGTCGATTATTTTTGTAATGGTCATCAAGTGGGAAGCTTGTAAAATGGTCATAAACAGGTTCACGCCGGTTAACACACAGAAATACCAAACATGAATTGCTATGCTCACTCACCAGGAACTCCAATGACGGCAATGAACACGTACAAAATTTTCGCCACACGCTCGTACCTATCCAACATTGCAGATATTGTTTCTGTCCAGTGATTTGTCCCCCCGGCGCCCCGGGTTGGGGTCGAATGCAGGCAACGTCAATGTGTCACACCTCCTCCTCCTCAGTCTCATTTTCAGTGAAGGGCAGGGGCAGTCCAGACAGGTCAAGATGTACCTCAGTTTTACTTTTGCCGGCTTCATCATTATCCTTCCGTCTATCCTTAGCCCACCTGTCTCTTGTCTCCCTATCCTGCTTTTCCTTATTCTTATCGTAATCCTCACACAGTCCTTTTAATATCTCCCACTGTTTTGAATTTCCTTCATTGTCGCATACACTAATCTCTCAGCGTCGTGCGTTATGCTCCCAACTAATTTGCTTCGATATGTTATTTTAATTGTTCGGCCATTTTTCTCCAATTGGACATTAAAACCTTCCATTTTTGTCGACATTAAAACCTTCCATTTTTGTCTGGTACTACGCTTCCAAATTGCTTCTTCTGCCTTTAGACATTTATCTAAATCCCAGGTCCCACCCAGAGGCCAACTTTCGCTCCCCAATTTCTTACTTATGTATACTGATAACCTTCAGTAATCATTCTCTCTCTCTGGGTCATCTGGGCATAGTATAAAAAATGGCGTGTTATTTACTGACTTATCTAATGTTTGTCTCATGCTTCCTAATCGGTTGGTCAGCCGCCTCCTTTTCTCACTCCCACTTCAGGGTCCTGACCGTCGCCTAGGGGATTTCCCCTCTTTAAAACCGGTCTAAGGCTGGGTGCTGATACACCAGAGTGCGGCTCTACCACTTTATAATCTATAACCCCACTCCCCGTTAATCTTGTGCTGTGTCTCTCTGCACCCACTTCAGGGTCCTGACCTTCGCCTGGGGGGATTCCCCTCTTAACAACTGGTCTAAGGCAGGATGCTGAGACAGGCAAATTGTCAGAAGAAGACCCCAAAACGTATTTACAGCATCCGGATAGATTGCAGAGGAGAGCCGTTTCCCCTTTATCTGCTCTGCCCTGTACTGGTCAATTTACTGGGCTATACGCTCCGGCACCCCCCTCCCCCTCCACGCCAATTAGAATGGTTACCAGCTGCAAAAGGTAATAGGTTACTGCCGCTAATCTGCTGACCAATTTGCTGTAACACACACAAAGAAGATGTAATAGATCACTACCAATGATCCGCTGCCCAATTTGTTAGCACCAGCAGACTTTAATACTCACAATACCTCGTCGGGGACTCTAACCCCTCTTTTAGCCTGTGGTTCTCGGGCGATCCTCAACTCAGGTTTCGAAAGGAGTCCGTCAGAGGAATACCGGCCAGACGAGGGGATCGTCAAGGTGGGCAATTAGTGAGAGAGGTCAAGGTAAGTCTTACCTTTTGGGCCCACCTGTCTCAGGTCACCGCCACCGATTCGACCTCTGACACCGCCTCACGAGACCCTCTTATTTGGACTCCTGGCTTTGGCTCGCCAAATTGTCGGACTGGACCGACCGATGCAAAGACAAAGGACCACAAAAACACTAACACACGTAATTCTGTTAGTATGCTATGGGAGAAGTTACAGACTGATCTCCCAAAAGACGCAGTCCAGACACTGCCCCCGAATTACACAGTTCTCCACAATTTATAACATTGATCAGGTAGCAGGAAATCTTACGATTACAAGTTTAGATAATATTAGAATCATTTCAATCACATGAAATGTAAATTAGATGTAAAATAATCATTGGTCAGTTAGTTATCATTATTTTAAGCCAAAGTTAGCCCATCAGTTCCTCATTCGGAACCTTTCCCTTTTCTCCAGAACATTCTATCCCCTGCACTATACTTCCCATATTTAGCTATGCCTTGAGCTGCTTCTGCAAGATCAGATAGTTCCTTATTTGAGCCTTTGCCAATCTTTAGAGAACAATGGCTAGTACTTCACCGGTTGCTGGGTAAAGTTTCTTTTTGTCTGTCCAAAACAGTACGCTAAGGCGTACCCAAGGTGATTGACCATTGTTCTTAGTCTATACTATTTACCTACCCCTTTACCCCATCACCGTGAGCAAAGGGACCCTGAGATCAGCAAAGCAGTAAGTTGCAGTCATTTGCACGCCGCGTGGAAGAATTCATCAGCGAATGCCAATGAAACGTAATCCCTCTGGACTCTCCACAAGCAAGGTGCTGTTCCCAGTGTACTTATCAAGAATAAGGAGTAATTCCAGTTCCAGTGATAGCTCCTCCCCAGCCCCAGGACAGGACACAATGATAGTACCGCCCTCTCTGAGCGTAATCGCATCTCCAATTAAAAATTCTCACCCAGCCGCAAAGGAGCAACTTCACTGGTCCCCGGATCGTTGAGAGTTGCTCGCGGAATCAGGCACTGCGTCTGGCTGCTCCACAGCGGGGAGCAAATTTCGCATTCGAACCGTGAACTCACGCTCAGTATCAAAAGGACATAATTCTCATGGATCCGGCCCTGAACCTGACCACAGTAACTCCCCCGTCTCCCATCACCTCGTTCCTGCTGTCAGCCATGTACACAAGGGACGGTATCTTACGGCCGATGAACGCACCGTCCATCTCGTCTTTGGTCCCTGGAAGGAAACCCGTGCGGTTACCTTCTGTTTGCACCGTCCAGCACTCGGCCTGTGGGCCTGATCCCCGAGATCTTCAATGTCAGGGACGTAGCAGTTTTTAAGGGAGGTTCTCAGATGGTCAACCTGAGACCACTGATGCTTCCGGTGTCTTTTGACTGTAGACCATCGTGGGTTTGGGTTATGCAGAAAATTTAAGGAACTGGTAGTGGCAATGTATATGAAAATCAAAACTGAAAATGGTGAAAACACACAGCACCTTGTAGAAAACTAGCTGAGTTAACTACTCCAAATGCAAAATTATGTTTACACAAATGGAGTCTGATCTATGCAGTATACTCAATATTTTCGGAGTTTTATGGAGTATTGTTTTCATCTGTGGGTGCCATGCAGCAGCAAAGAAAGAAAGGTGTGTGTGAGAGAGAGAGAGAAAGAGAGAGAGAGAGAGAGAGAAAGAAAGAAAAATTCTCTACTGGAATAATTCTAAGGAGCGGTAATTTAGTGATCAGATAGATTATTGAAACCAGGTGTGTTGACCTTGGAACCAGATGGGTTTAGCTGGATCTGATGAAGATCAGATTTCAATTGAAATCAAAGTTTCAATGAAATTCCAAATGAAATCAATGCTGCTGAAATCATAAGCAAACTTCTGACGACGAGTCCCGGCATGAAACATGGACAGTTTTTTTTTAAATTTCCATAGATGCTACTTGACCTGCTGTGCTCCCCCGTCAGTTTGAGTGTTCTAGTTTGGATTTCCAGCATCTCCAGATCTTCTTGTGTTGTGTTTCCAGTCCACAAATTCTCCGATCAAAAAAAAGACATTCATGTAGCAGTTGAAAATATTTTTTTGCAGGACAATAATTCCTGCAGAGGAGTCCTGCGGCTGGAGTGATGGAGACTAACAATCGCACTTGTATTGCACTGTGTGTGAGTTGACTGCCTCAATTGGAGTGCCTACCCTGTGTTTCCGGGTGAATGTAGTTTTATCTGAAGCAGACTGGCTCGGAGAGACGTTATCATTGGCCAGTGAGAGAACAATAAGAAGATATGGAATGAAGGTGAATTATCATGTGGTGACTATAATCCTTTTGCTTGGCTAGATTCTGGATGTTCTCCGCTTCGCAGGTAACTGAATATGCGATGTCAATCTATTGCACAAGTACGGTAGTGCAGCTATGGCTAAACTAAACTTTTGTAAAGTTGCTCTTCCAGCTGTTCACAATGCCTTCCCTGCTCCCGACCATGTGTTTACTTGGAGATGCCACTTGTAGCTCACTTGGATAGGTCACTGGTGCAAAGTGTGCGCAGCTGCTTGTGTAGCCCTGATCCCTTTGTTGTCCCACAAATAAATATCTGCCACCTAGAAGAGAAAAAAATACCCCAGGCCTATTTCAAGTCTGCCAATAGATTCTCAATGCATATCAACACGATTTATCCCTACTTTATATCCTCTAATTTCAGAATAGATACGAACACATTACATTACTTATTATCTATATTGATTAGTTACAATGCTATCTGTTGTATATATTGTTGTTGTGTGTGTATGTATTGTGGTCTTTACCTTACTGCCCTATTTTGTTTTGTTGCATTCGGTCAAGAATAACAACTATTTTGTAGTCCTTTACACCTGAGCACTGGAAATGACATTATATAATCTTGAATCTCACGGTTATAGGGAAGGTTTAGGGAGACGTGAGCCAAACACGAGCAATGGGAATAGATCAGGTTGACTCCTTCGTCAGTATGAAGTTGGTCTGAATAGCCTATTTTATGCTGTATAAATCTATGACTCTAATACTTCAGAGACATACCCACTGGTTCTCCATTTTCTCTTATATTGTTACCTCATACACTGCAGCTGATGTTACGTCTGCCTTCCTTTATTTATAAGCCCTTCACAACTAGTTTGTCTGATCCCCTTCAGGCTTTATGAGTGTTTGTTATCGCGCATTATAAACCAGATACTAGCTTTCTATCCACACTAACTGTTCTGTCATCTCAAGTTTATTATTTCCGTTGATTCCATAAATACTGTTGTCAGACTTGTTACGCTCTAGATTTTCTCATCTTTTCCAGTCCTAAAGAATTTTGCGAAATGGCCGACAAGTCAACCTCTCGCTACATCCTGATTTCCATTGTTAGAATCTCGAAATGTCGGCACAAGAAACAAATCCGGCCTTTGACTGACCGTGCCGTCAACCGGCGTTGAGAAAAAAGAAGAAATCCAGAATCAAAGCGAGGACACCATCTCCCTCCCTATAGAAAACCGTCGTGGTTATCAGCAGTTGTGCGCCCCAGCTCCAGGGTATCACAGCAGGGATCCCTCAGAATTGTCTCCTGGGCTGAACAGCATTCATCTATTCCAGCAATGAATCCCCTCCAATTTCAAGGTCCCAAGTGCAGATATTTACTGAATGATTGCAGCAGATTTGGTTCAGTTTCTGAATCCCCAGGTAGGAAAGCACACCGTGTCTTGCATGCCGCAAGACAGTTGAGGATCCGTAGACTATTCACAAGTAATACACTCCCAACAGGGGTTCCCTGGTAACGTCTGTCTCCAGCAAATCAAGGTTCACCTCTCCACCAGCGGCATTTAATAATCCCAGGATTACTGTGTTATTCTCGCGTTTGGGGTCATTTTCAGCATCCAATCTCCGTAATGGCCGGGAGTGAAGATTAATTTCAGTGTTAAATGCATTAAATTGAAGAGACCAGATTTTGATTTCTTCTCATATAGGTTCCATAAAACTCTTTTGATAGGTCAACTGTAATTAAGGCGCCGGATGACAGCGTGTTGGGTATCTCCTATTGTTTGGAGTATGGGGACACGACTGGACGGAACAGAATATGTAGGAGAGTGCACATTGCTATGGTGAGGACAGTGATGCCGTCGGGATCAGCTGTAAGCAGTTGTATTGCAACTCTAAGGCAACACAGACATAACGGGAAAAGAGTAAACATTTGACAGGATTATGATGAAGGGTGTCGGCCCGAAACGTCGACAATTTACACTTTTCCATAAATGCTGCCTGGCCTGCTGAGTTCCTACAGCAGTTTGTGTGAGGAACAGAGTAAACAGTCGACGTTTCGTGGCGAGACCCTTCATCAGGATCTGATTGCGTGTGTGTTGTTTTGTATTTCGAGCGAATGCAGATTTTCACGTGTTTGTTTTGTTACTCTGTTCATCATATTATTTACCTTATACTTTATACATTGTTTCCATTTACCCACAAGAGAGGGGATAGAATAGGAGGCATGAAGGCAGCTGAATTGTAATACTTTACAACATTTATTACTAAACTTTCAAGAGTTTCAAAATCCGATTCAGTGGGAATTTCACCGCATTCTTCAGTTCCTCTCGGAATTTGCTCTGGGTCAGGGCGTAGATACACGTGTTGGTGCAGGAACTGAGAATCTGCAGCATTTCCGAAGTTTGTCCGGTGATGTAACGGGGATCCGTGACAGAATGAACATAACTCACTGAAATCCGTCTGTAGATAGAAAATAACACCAGTGTTCCCCAAAACAAAATGAAACTACCGGTGATGCTGAAGAGCAAAACGATGGATCTGTGTCGGCTCTCCATCTCCCTGTCCTTGTCATTCTCTCCACTCTTTTGTCCCCGAAGACCCCTGCGGGCTCGACTGGCCGTTAGAATCCGCCTGACAGTCAGAATATTGAGCAGTAAAATCAGAAAGAATGGGACACAAGGGGTTAAAATGCGGTCGAACATGTCAAATGCCGCCCATGAGGGAGAATTTGTGTAGCTCGGTGTAAGAGCACATTCCCAGGGAACACCATCAATTATTTTTCTAGGGCCGTATGCAAAGGCCCAGGGGACGGTTTCTAAACAGGCCAGTACACTCACTGTCCCGATAACCGCAGCCGCCGTCCTCTCGGTACAATATTTCGTTTTCAGCTTCTCCCAGCAAATCGCCACAAATCGATCGACGGTGAAAGCGACAGTCAGCCAGACTGAGGCGGCAGTGCTCGCAGCAACGAACCACAGACCGAATCTGCACATAGGAGTGATTCGTAGGAATGACTGGGGAAAATAAATCGAAGCAGTCCACTTCAGCAGCGGATCCGAGACAACGACCAGGAGATCGGCCGCTGCCATTCCCACTAGGTAGCGAGTGACACATTTGGAGAGACCGCACTTTCCCCGGGACAGGATCACAATCGCCACCAAGTTCGCTGGAAGACAGACAGGAAACAGCAAGTTGAGAAAGTACTGAGCAGAAGCCAATGCGGCAGTTTGAGGGGATCCTGTAATAGTTCCACTTTATTGTTACATTTAGCGGTAGGAGGGTCGAGAGAGGGCGCAGAGCTGGCGGAGACAGAGATGGAGTTTACACAGTAAAATAAAGTCCATATGATGTCTGTAACGGTGGGTGTCAGTTGTAAATAAAATAGAAAACATTTCACTGTATTGATAACTATGAAACACCACGTCGGTTAAGTTAATTGACTCAGCATCTACTTCACTGTGTTGTCCACCAATTACTTTACTTTCAGTCATATCGCAGACATTTACTAAAAATCCACGACCGTTTCGTGTTACAACACGGAACTCCTCACATTTGCTAAAGTGTTACTGCAGTCGATGGTTTGATTGTTACTCCTAAGTAGACAATCACACATTCAAATGCAGACGATCAATTGGCATAAGCTCCGCGGGCTGAGTAAACACAATATCTGCAAGTGAAGTGCAGCTTCGACAAGACCAAAAGCAGAGAGCCGAACATCTCATTATTAATCACAAACCGCTGGAAGAACGCTGCCTGACCCGCTCAGTCCCACAGAAAGTGGCCGATTTGCTGAATTCCTGCAGCGGTTTGTTTTAAGATAGAAATCCCAGCATCTCGAGTCCCGGTGCTTCTTCTCCATTCCTGAAATGCGGAATACTGAGACTGGAATGTGAGAGTTTAAACCAGCGGTAGAATCAATGAATATCATTGGGATTAAACTTCAACATCCACCGACGGCAGCCGACACCGTGCCTTACCGGGAATCCCAAAGGCAGAAATAAAAGGATAGTAAATGTCTTCTATCCGCCAGATGACGGGATACACCATTTCAGTGAGAATCTGTGATTTCTGCTACCCCTGTATTCACAGCTCCGGCAGACAGCTGATGCATTCCAAGCGGCCCTGATTTATACAGAGGATCTGTCTCCGGAGACACGGTTATACACCTCACTAACTTTAGTTACAGTTGTTTGAACAGATACTTTAACTCAATACCATTGTCTCTAGTGTACATATTGGAGCGATTGGGATCAATATCAAAATTCTTCGGCATTATCTCAGCAGCGTCTCTGGTGGAAATAAGCCGGTAGATTTACTTTCAAAGACTGAGCTTTGTCACGGAATAGCTACACTTACAGATTTCTTCTTTTTGTTGGCTAATTATTCATCTCTGAACGGAGACCAGCGACACTGACCGATCCCTACCTCTGTCCCTGCAGTTTCCCAGTTTGAACTGTCCTTCAGTCCTTCAGCTTCTTCCTGCTCTCTCTCTCTCTCTCTCTCTCTCTCTCTCTCTCTCTCTCTCTCTCTCTCTCTCTCACACACACACACACACAAAGAAACAATTGCAGAATTGTGTCTCTATGTTCTATTGACTGTCCTGTTGTACATACTATTTGTTATAAGTCACTATAAATTGTACATTGCACATTTAGACGGAGACATAACGTAATGATTTTTACTTTTCATGTACATGAAGGAAGTCAATACAATTCAAAATACAGAAACACACATGAAGTGACCCAGACCAGGATGGAAACGGTACAATGAACACGTTGCTAATATACAAACACGAGAAAATCTGCAGATGTTGGAAATCCAAGGTAACACAGGGAACTCTGCTGAGTTCCTCCAGCATTTTGTATGTGATGTTGCTGATGTAACTGTTTGATGTATGCTGATGTATGACCATCATAAATCTGTCAAAGGTCAAAAGAAATCGAGAGTAAATATTTCGATCTGCAAAGGCAGACGGCTAAATAATAAAAACAGTACTGGAAATTGGTAGGTGAATAGGTGTAGCGTGGCTGGAAATGATCAAGAGAAAGACAAGCGAGATAAAATATTAGAAGTGTGGCAGAGAAAGAGAGCGTGTGTGGTTGTGTGTGTGTGTGTGTGTGTGTGTGTGTGTGTGTGTGTGAGAGAGAGAGAGAGAGAGAGAGAGAGAGAGAGAGAGAGAAAGGGGGGGGGGAGGTGGAGAGACAGAGAAAGAGAGGCCATTAGCAAACTGACAAAAGGAGACAGAAAGTCAGCCAGAAACAGATGCATAGATTGCAGGATTGTGGTGTTCCTCCTGTATCTCCTCGTCTCTGGTACATGTGAGAGTGAGGGGTTCGCTCTCTACCTGCCAGTCTATGAGACAGTGTGAGAGTGAGGGGGTCACTCTGTACCTGTCAGTCTCTGGTACAGGTGAGAGTGAGGGGTTCACTCTGTACCTGTCAGTCTCTGGTACTGGTGAGAGTGAGGGGTTCACTCTGTACCTGTCAGTCTATGATAGAGTGTGATATTGCACAGGACCGAAAACAGCTGCCGAAGGTTGAAAATCTAGTCAGCTCCATCTTGGGTACTAGCTGACAAAGTACACAGGACATCTTTAGGGAGCGGTGTCTCAGAAAGGCAACGTCCATTATTAAGGACATCCAGCACCCAGGGCATGCCCTTTTCTCACTGTTACCATCAGGTAGGAGGTACCGAAGCCTGACGTCACTCATTCAGCAATTGAGGAACAGCATCTTCCCCTCTTCCATTTGATACCAAAATGGATATTGAATCTTTCAACAATACCTCACTTTTTTTAATATATGCTATTTCTGATTTTGCGTGTTTTAAAAATAAAATTTATTCAATATACTTATACTGTAACTGATTTACTTTTTTATTTAGCATCATTTTTAATATTCTTCACTATTATTATTTTTCTCTTCTTAATTCTGTATTGCATTGAACTGCTGTTGCTAATTTAACAACTTTCACGTCACATGCCGGTGATAATAGCCCTGATTCTGATTCTGAGCGGTGTAGAGTTGATTCTGTACCTGTCAGTGTGAGAGTGTGGAGTTCATTCCATACCTGTCAGACTCTGATACAGTGTGTGAGTGGAGTTTGCCCTGTACCTGTCAGACTCTGATACAGTGTGAGAGTGCGGAGTTCATTCCATACCTGTCAGACTCTGATACTGTGTGTGAGTGGAGTTTGCTCTGTACCTGTCAGTCTATAGTACAGTGTGAGAGTGTGGAGTTCATTCCATACCTGTCAGACTCTGATACAGTGTGAGAGTGTGGAGTTCATTCCATACCTGTCAGACTCTGATACAGTGTGAGAGTGTGGAGTTCATTCTATACCTGTCAGACTCTGATACAGTGTGAGAGTGTGGAGTTCATTCCATACCTGTCAGACTCTGATACAGTGTGTGAGTGGAGTTTGCTCTGTACCTGTCAGTCTATAGTACAGTGTGAGAGTGTGAAGTTCATTCCATACCTGTCAGACTCTGATACAGTGTGAGAGTGGAGTTTGCTCTGTACCTGTCAGTCTATAGTACAGTGTGAGAGTGTGGAATTCATTCCATACCTGTCAGACTCTGATACAGTGTGAGAGTGGAGTTTGCTCTGTACCTGTCACTTTATGCTACAGTGTGAGAGTGTAGAGTTGATTCTCTACCTGTCAGTCTATGCTACAGTGTGAGAGTGTGGAGTTCATTCCATACCTGTCAGACTCTGATACAGTGTGAGAGTGGAGTTTGCTCTGTACCTGTCAGTCTATAGTACTGTGTGAGAGTGTAGAGTTCATTCTGCACCTGTCAAATTACTCTGTAAAGAATTGCTTCCTGATGTTAGTCTGAAATCTCCCTTTAACCAGACTCCACCTGTAGCCCTATTCCCTTGTTGATGGATCAATTTTGATGTAGCAGTTGGCATCCACCTTATCCCTACCCTTAATGATTCTGAACACTTCTATCATACCTTCTCTCATTATACGTTAACTTAGGCCAAATGGATTTAATTCTTTCAATCTTTCTGGATAGCGCACACCTGCAGTCCTGTAATGAGTCTAGTCGCCCTTCTCTGATCTCTTTCCAGAGCCTTCGCATCCCTCACAAAATATGGAGATCAGAATTGTACACAGTACTCAAGGCGTGGCCTCACAAGTTCATTATACAGCTTAAGGAGACATGTCTAGCTCTGAACTCCTCTGAGCACATCATATAGCCCAATATTCTATTCGTCTTTCTAATTGTTCCAGTGCATTGCCCAGAAGTTGATAGCGATGTCTTCCGGAACACCCAAATCCTTCTCATACAATGCACTTTCTTACGCAAGACCGCATTGTATCTTTATATCTAATATTTCTACTTCCTATATGTAATATTTTACATTTACTTATATTTTAATTTCATCTGCCATTTATCTGCCCACATCAGGATTTTGTTTAGATCTACCTGTATTGATTCTGCTGCCTGAATGTTATTAGCCCATCTCTCTAAGTTTGTGTCCTCCACAAACTTAAATAGTTTATTAGTTCTATGCTTATCCGAATGTGTAAATAAAACAAAACAGTGACAACCCCAAAACTGATTCTTGTGGAAGCCCACTTTTAGCATCTTCTAGGTGTGAAAATGATCCTCTCACCATAAGTATGCAAACAACAGGAATTCTGCAGATGCTGGAAATTCAAGCAACACACATCAAAGTTGCTGGTGAACGCAGCAGGCCAGGCAGCATCTCTAGGAAGAGGTACAGTCGACGTTTCAGGCCGAGACGCTTCGGAAGGACTAACTGAAGGAAGAGTTAGTAAGAAATTTGAAAGTGGGAAGGGGAGGGGGAGATCCAAAATGATAGGAGAAGACAGGAGAGGGAGGGATGGAGCCAAGAGCTGGACGGGTGATTGGCAAAGGGGAAATGAGAGGATCATGGGACAGGAGGTCTTGGGAGAAAGACACGGGGGGGGGGACCTAGAGGATGGGCAAGGGGTACAGTCAGAGGGACAGAGGGAGTAAAAGGAGAGTGAGAGAAAGAATGTGTGTATAAAAATAAATATCGGATGAGGTACGAGGGGGTAGTGGCGCATTAGCGGAAGTTGGAGAAGTCGATGTTCATGCCATCAGGTTGGAGGCTACCCAGACGGAATATAAGGTGTTGTTCCTCCAACCTGAGTGTGGCTTCATCTTTACAGTAGAGGAGGCCGTGGATAGACATGCCAGAATGGAAATTGGATGTGGAATTAAAATGTGTGGCCACTGGGAGGTCCTGCTTTCTCTGGCGGACAGAGCGTAGGTGTTCAGCAAAGCGGTCTCCCAGTCTGCGTCGGGTCTCGCCAATATATAGAAGGCCACTTCGGGAGCACCGGACGCAGTATATCACCCCAGCCGACTCACAGGTGAGCGGAACAAGTGCTACACATGCCCTTACACTTCCTCCCTCAGGGCCCCATCAGTCCTTTCAGGTGAGGCGACACTTCACCTGTGAGTCACATTCCTGCTCCAGTATTCTAGACCTCCGAAATGAGCGCTCTCATTGCATTTGCCTTCCTCAGCACCAACTCAACCTGTAAGTTAACCTTTAGGGTATTGTGCACAAGGACTCCAAAGTCCCTTTGCCACTCTGATTTTTGGATTTTCTCCCCGTTTAGAAAATAGTCTGCACATTTATTACCACTAGCAAAGTGCATGCATGTTCCAATATTATATTTATTTTGCAACCTCCTTGCCCTTTCTCCCACTCTGTATAATTGCTTCTGCATCCGACCTGTTTCCTCAACACTACCTGCCTCTCCACTAATCTTCATACCATCTGCAAACTTGGCAACAAATCCATCGATTTCATCATCTAATTCATTTATACACAGCAAAAAAGTAGTGGTCCCAGCACCAATCTCTGCGGAACACCACGAGTCACTGACAGTCATCCAGACAAGGATCTTCGTATTCCCACTTGCTGCAGCCCTGTTCTTATCAGATTCTTTACCAACTTGATATTTATTAATGTGATGAGGCTTTTCATTCCAGGGCGAGGGAGAAGTCCTTTTTTAAAGAAAGGGGCATCCCTTCCTCCACCATCAACTCTGCTCTCAAACGCGTCTCCTCCATTTCAAGCACATCTGCTCTCACTCCATCCTCCCGCCACCCCACTAGGAATAGAGTTCCTCTTTTCCTCACCTACCACCCCACCAGCCTCCGGCACCAATATATTATTCTCTGTAACTTCCGCCGCCTTCAACGGTTCCAACCACTAAGCACATCTTTCCCTCCATTCCTCTCTCTGCTTTCAGCAGGGATCGCTCCCTAGGCGACTCCCTTGTCATTCCGTAACCCCATCACTCTCCACCGAGCTCCCACATGGCACTTATCCTTGTAAGTGGAACAAGTGCGCACATGCCCTTACACTTCCTCCCACCATTCAGGGCCCCAGAAAGTCCTTCCAGGTGAGGCGACACTTCACCTGTGAGTCAGCTGGGGTGATATACTGCGTCTGGTGCTCCTGATGTGGTCTTCTATATATTGGTGAGACCAGACGCAGACTGGGAGATCGTTTCACTGAACACCTACGCTCTGTGCACCAGAGAAAGCAGGATCTCCCAGTGACCACACATTTTAATTCCACGTCCCATTCCTATTCTGACATGTCTACCCACGGCCTCCTCTACTGTAAAGATGAAGCCACACTCAGGTTGGAGGAACAACACCTTATATTCCGTCTGGGTAGCCTCTAACCTGATGGCATGAACATTGACTTCTCAAACTTCCGCTAATGCCCCACCTCCCCCTCGTACCGCAATCGTTATTTATTTATATACACACATTATTTTTCTCTCTCTCTCCTTTTTCTCCCTCTGTTTCTCTCACTATACCCCTTGCCCCTCCTCTGGGCTTTCCCCCCCCCTCCCACTTTTCTTTCTCACTAGGCCTTCTGTCCCATGATCCTCTCATATCCCTATTGCCAATCAACCGTCAAGCTCTTGCTCCATCTGTCCCCCCTCTGTCTTCTCCTATCATTTCTGATCTCCCCCTTCCCCTCCCACTTTCAAATCTCTCACTAGCTCTTCTTTCAGTTAGTCCTGACGAAGGGTCTCGGCCCGAAACGTCGATTGTACCTCTTCCTAGAGATGCTGCCTGGCCTGCTGCGTTCACCAGCAAATTTTATGTGTGTTGCTTAAAATTCCAGCATCTACAGATTTCCTCGTGTTTGCATTTATTAATGTTTCTCTTATCTTACCCACGATACATGCTAAATCGTTAAAGGGGTCAGTGCAGTCACCCCTCTTATATACCAAGAAAATTTTAGCCCATTTCAAGTCCTTAAAGATTTCATCGATCTTCGCAGAGTTTTGAAAAAAAAACTTTTTATGTGTTTCTATTTTTAATCATAGATTTCTTTAAGTACCCTTGGATATATGTTGTCCGACACTGAGATTTATTAACTTTCAGCCTTTTCAGCTGAAGCAGGACCTTACTTACTGAGATCTCTGAATCAGCTTAAGCAATTTTATTTTTAACATCTTTGCAGGTGAACACTTTAGCAAACTAACAGTTAAGAGTATCCGCTATGCCCTCGTCTGCATAACTTAACACCCCACTGTTATTTCTAATACAGTTAACTTTCCACTTAACATTTCTTTAATCACTGTAGTATTGACAAAATCTCTTACTCAATCTTAATATTATCTGCAATATCTTTCTCAACATCTCTTTGGCAATCTGAATTTCCCACTTTACTATAGCTCTCATATTTTCATATGCCCCATGGTTAAAATTCATTACGTTTTTTTTCTGTATTCCTTAAATAGCTGTCTTTCCTTCAATATTTTTATAAATATTTTCTCATCCATGTAGTTGATCTATTGTTTTATTCTTGCACCTCCTGACCTTGGGTATGAACATTACCTGCACTACATGTATTACCTATTTAAATCGATCCCATTGTCCCTCGACTGACAAATTGTTGAGCAGCTTTCTTCCAGTTTGCCTTCTGAGGTCTTTGCCACATCTGCATAAAGTTTGTCTTTGTGAAATTCAATCAAAGGGCTTTAGTTTTTACTGATATGCTCCCCCAAAGTACTTCGAGACTAATAATGTTATGATCACTTGTTCCTGAAGGTTACCAACTTCCTTACTGAAAATTGTCTCTTGAGTGTTACAGAATATCAGATATAGACAGGCTCCCCCTCTTGTTGGTGTATTAGCACACTAGGTCAAAAATAATGCAGTGTACTGCGGTAGTACAAGCTGAAGCACAAACAAAATGTTAGAGCAAAGTATAACAGCTGCAGATAAAGGTAAATCAGAAGGTGACAGACTATTATGTGGCAGATTGTGAGGCAAATAATTCATCATATCGTGCCAGTCTCAGAACAATGCGATGACTGTTGTCATTAAGCCCGTGGTACGTGCTTTCATGGTGATTTGTTAATGATTCCTGTGTCTTTGCAATGTAATTCAGACCATAGCCATGAACTCAGTCTCTCACTGGTAAGGACATCACTGTCATGGATATGGCACTGACCCTGAACATGGTAACTCCCCTGTCTCACACCATCTCCTTTCTTCGGTTACTCATGTACACAAATTACAGTATCTGACAGCCAGTGAACGCACCATGCAGCTCGCCTTTGGTCTCTGGAATAAAACCGGTATGGTCACTTTCCATGTGTCAGTCAGACCTAGTCCACAAACACATTTCGGAACTTTTGCCAGCACCTGATTCCATTAATTTATTTAAGTTCAAAATGAGATGAAGGAACCCTGGTGGTTCCCCTGTGGCAGGGAAGGGTAAGATCAAGCAGTGCATGAGTGTTAGGGGATTTGATAGTTAGGGGTACCAACAGCAGATACTGTGGCCGTAAAAGAGACTCCAGGATGCTGTGTTGCCTCCCGGGTGCTTGGGTCCAGATGTATCAGAGCGGCTGCAGGATATTCCCAAGGCGAAAAGTGAACAGCCAGAGGTCGTGGTGCATATTAGCACCAATGTCATTGTCAAAAAGGTGGAAGAAGTTCTACAGACTGAGTATATAGACTTACGATATAGGATGAAGAGAAGGACCTCCAAGGCGGTAATTTCCGGATTACTCCCGGTGCCATAGGATTGTGCATGTAGGAACAGAATAATGGCACAAATGAATGAGTGACAGAGGAGATGGTGCAGGGGGAAGTGTTCCAAGCTTGGATCATTTGAAACTTTTTCTGGGCAAGCGGTGACCTTTCGAAGGGAGACCTGTTGTACCTGAACTAGAGGAGGAGTAATATGGTGGCCGGGAGGTTTGCTAATGCTACTCAGGAGGGTTTAAATTCGTTTTGCAGGGGGCGGGGAATCGGAACACCAGGTCAGTAAGTGAAGGATTAGACACGACGGTAGACATCAGTGAACGAATGGACTGGAAATACCAAATTAACAGGTATGATGAGACATATAGTTTGAATGTTGTGTACTTGAATGTCAGGGATATTATGGGTAAATGTGATGAACACAAAACACGGATAAGTACATGGAACTGTAATGTGTTGTCCATTACAGAGACTTGGTTGAGAAATGGGCAGGGACACGTGAGTAATCTACCAGATTTTTGAAGTTTTTGAAAAACTAGAGAAGGAGGTAAAAGAGGTGTGAGTTGGACTACTAATCAGGGACAATTTCACAGCTACGCACAGGGGAGACAGAGTGGAGGGTTCAGACGCCGAGTCCATTTGAAGAGAACTGAAGAACAGGAAGTGTGCTATCAAAGGAATGGGATTATACTACTATCTGGTGTTGGTGATGAGTCTATTCAGGTACCTGCCCACTCAGTGGGTGAGCAGCTAGGGTGAGGTTTCGAGGTACTTGGAGACTAATGATAAAATAAGCCACAGTCAGCATAATTTCTATGAAAGGAAATCTTCCTTAACAAATCTGGTTAAATTTCTTTTGCGGAAGTGTCAAGCATTGTGGATAATAGGAGAAGAATTTGATCTCATTTTCTTGGATTTTCAGAAGGAGTTTGATAAGGTGCCACGCATTAGGCTGTTTATCAAGATAAATTCCGATAGCGTTACAGGAAAGATATTGGCATGCTTAGCATATTGGCCGACAGGTAGGAGGCAGCGAGTGAGAATTAAAGGAGCCTTTTCTGATTGGATGCCAGTGACTAGTGGTACTCCTCAGGAGTCTGTATTGGGACGTCTACTTTTCAGATTGTTTATCAATGATTTGGATAATCGAATTGAAAGATTGTGGCAATGTTTGCAGACGATGTAAAGATAGGTGAAGAATAGGTTGTGCTGAGGAATCAATGCGTTTGCAGCAGGAATTAGAGAAGTTGGGTGAACAGGCAAAACATGTGGCAGATGGAATACAGTGTTGGGAAATGTATGATAATGCATTTTGGTAGAAGGAACAATAAAGCGAAATATTATCTAAATGGGAACAAGGTTCAAAAATTAGATGTGCAGAAGGACACAGGAGTCCTGATGCAAAACATCCAGAAGATTATTTTATAAGCTCAGACTGCTGTAAAGAAGGTACAGGCAATGTGGGTATTTGTTTCAAGAGGAATAGGATATGAAAACAAAGAGATAATTCTGCACCTTTATATGACACTAGTCAGGCCGCACTTGGAGTATTGTCAACAGTTTTGTCATTGGAGACAGTCCAGAGGAGGTTCATGAGGATTATCCCGGGAATAAAGGGTTCACATATGAGGAACTTTTGGAAGTTTTCGGCCTGTACTCACTGGAACTGCGAAGAATACGGTTGATCTATTTGAAGCATACCGAATGTTGAAAGGAATAGATAGGGGAGATGTGTAGAGGATGTTTCCTATGGTGGGTGCATCCAGAAATAAAGGGCACAGCTTCACAAAATGGTGATGGGGTGACCTTTTAGAATAGTGGTAAGGAGGAATTATTTTATCCAGAGAGTAGTGAGTCTGTTGAATGCTCTGCGACAGACTAGGGTGGAGTCTAAGTCCTTGGTATAGACATAGACATACACATACTTTATTGATCCCGAGGGAAATTGGGTTTCGTTACAGCCGCACCAACCAAGAATAGAGCATAAATATAGCAATACAAAAACCACAAACAATCAAACAACAATAAGCAAACTATGCCAGACAGAAATAAGTCCAGGACCAACCTATTGGCTCAGGGTGTCTGACCCTCCACGGGAGGAGCTGCAAAGTTCGATGGCCACAAGCAGGAACAACCTCCCATGACGCCCAGTGTTGTATCTCGGTGGAATATGGCCGGAGTCCAACAACAAGAAGTTCAATATCCGGTCTGCAAACACGTTCCTCGACCGTAATATGACCAGGATTGCACCATCCGTTGTTAACCAGAACAGTAAGCCCCCACCTCCTTTACGCTTACCGCTCTCAGTGCACTTCCGGTCAGTCCGAACGATCTGGAAGCCCTCCACGTGCAGCTACGTTTCAGTAAAACGCATAACACTGCTCTCCCGAAATGTTCTCTGACTCCTGGCTAGCGCCGTCAACTCCTCCATTTTATTACCCACCGAACGCCTCTTCTCCATAAGTCTTTGTTGCCTCGACCCGGTCCTCTTTCCTCGCCTTTTTGACCACCCCCCCCCCCCCCCCCCCGCTACCTCTGTGCGTTTTCCTCCAGATTTCATATTATAGGTGGAAGTTAATGATCGGTCAGGACACCAAAGTCTATGGTCAAAAGACAGGTGTATGGGGTTGAGTGGGTTCAGGGATCAGCCATAATGGAATGGCAGAACAGACACAATGGGCTGAATGGCCTGATTCTGCTCCTATATCTTACGGTCTTGAGGTTACAATGGGACATCAACACGTTGCTGAGCTGCGCTGAGAAGTGGCAGACGGAATTCCATCTTGAAAAGTATTAGGCCATAAAGAATGAAAAGTCAAACTGGATTACAGAGTACAAATTTCAGGATTATGGAAAGAAGGCTTCTGATGTGTTGGTTTTCATTGTCAGGGGTCTGAGTCCAAGAGCTGAAGGGTAATGTTGCAGCTCTATAAAACTCGGAGTATTGAGTTCGGATCTGGTCGCCTCATTACAGAGAGCACATCAGGAAAAGTTGAGCAAGCTTGGGCTTCCCTTTTTGCAGGAAAAGGGGGATGAGAGGAGGTTTGACAGAGGTATACAAGAGAGGAAAAAACGGATCGATAGCATGGATACCCTGTGTCTTTTCATCAAGTTGGCAATGGCTAACAGGAGAGGACATTCATTTCAGGTAGCTGGAGAAAATTATGAGGGAATATTGGCAAGGAATTTGTCGGAAGGAATTTGAGAAGCAGGATCTCAAAGATAGTAATCTCGGGATTACTGCCTGTGCCACGTGACAGTGAATAGGATGAGGTGGAAGATAAATATGTGTCTGCGGGATTAGAGGAGGCGGCAGGGATTCAGATTACTGGATCTTTGGCATCTCTTTTGAGGGCAGGTGTGATCTGTTCAAAAAGGACGGGTTGCACTTGAAAACGAGGACGACCAATAGGTACATGGAGCTTCGAAAAAAAAATAGAGGGCTAAGGGTAGCCCTAGCTAATTTCTAAAGTAAAGACATGTTCGCCGCAGCATTGTGGGCCGAAGGGGCTGTATTATGCTGCAAGCTTCCTATGTCTGTATTAGATTACCCTCAGTTTAGCAGCTTCCCCCAATATTGTGTCCTTCTTTGGGGATGTTTCTTATCAAAATGGCCTCTCCCTTTGAAATAAATCAATTGCACGCCGCATGCCGCAATGCAAGTTCTGTTAAATGCCCCTGATGCAGCTGCCTCAACTAATCCCCTAGGCAGTGAGTTCCATACATCTTCTGTGTTTAAAAATAACCACAGACGCCTCCACTATACTTTCCCCCAATCACCTTAAAATGATGTCCCTACGTTTTAGGCACTCCCGGCCTGGGAAAGATTATCTGGCTGTGCACTCGTTTTATGCCTCCTCTCATCCTGTACAGCTGTTTGAAGACACCTGTCACCGTGTTTCCTCTGAAGAGAAATGCCCTACCTTACTCCATCTATGCTCAGAAGACATGTTCTGTGAAATACAGTGTTTAAAGTAAATCTATTGTCGAAGTACATATATGTCAGCATATACTACTGTGGAATGCATCTTCCTGAGGGACTAGAACTGCTACAAAGCTAATAGTAAGGGCTATAAATACTAGTAACGTTTACCAGAATCCAAAATAAAAACAACTTTGGCTGCTGTCAGCCTCTACACGAAGAATCCCAGTCAATATTGGGAGAAGTACAGTCACACACCACTCGGCTGTTTTCACAACTTTCCATAACCTGCCTACGTTTCTGTACCTTTTTCTCTCGCTGTCATTACAAAAACCTCCGGAAATTGAGGTACAAAACACCTCGAGGTTTGCTTTAATAACACTCTGTTGCATCCTAAAAGATGTCCAGTGGGATGGAAGTGTTTGATAGTACCTATGAGTTGCAGACTAGACTGAGGATTTGATCTCATTAGTGGGCAAGTGATCACTGTAAAATGGAGAACACCATTCAAACCATCAAGTCTCTCCTAGCTCCTGGTACAACATTCCTTCTGTCCCATTCCAAACTCAATTCCAACAGGTCAGCAGGTTATTTCCCCTGAGGTACCTGTCCCGTTCCTATTTGAAGACTCTGAATGGTTGCTCACACCACCCCAGAGGAGAACCACAGTCAGAGTAGAAATTAAATTTTCATCCCATGCCTCTCTGATCTTTACCCACTGGGCCTCCAATCATTGACGAATAAACAGTGAACTGTACAGCACAAAAAGAGTCCCGTCAGCTCATTGTGTGTGTCTTCACCGTGATTTCAGTTTAATTTCATGTTTACCTGCATGTGGTCTGTGACCTAAATCCCCCTGTGCACTATATCACCCAAAGTATTTACCCAACTTAATACACGTTGAGAGACTCGACACCACCTTCTCCTTGGTATCAAAATGCCAGAGAATGACACGATAGAGCCTTCCTGTTCTCACTTTCCTCCATGTCCTTCTCCTTTGTGAAAGCTAATTAATACAAAATATTCATTTTCTGTTTCACATTCTAACTCTGGCTCCAGACGTCATCTCCCTTTTTTGTCCTTGAGAGGTGCTGTCCTCTCCCCAGTATACTGTTGTTTTCAGTGTACGCATAAAATGTCTCAGGATTCCTGTTGATCCTCCTCACTGAGGACATTTCCTGGTCACTGTTCATGCTTCTGGTTGACAATGTGACTTGCTACTTGTTCTGTATGTTGCTCCAATATCAGCTTCCTGAACCTTACATATGCCTCTCTTTCTTTGAAAAGCTAAATACAATATCTCTCATCAACCTAAGTTCCTGAATGCCCCCGTCCTTCTTCACCTTCCTCACAGGGACAGGGATGTCTTGAATTCAGACTGGCTGGAATGTAAGTGACTCTCTCATGTCAGACATGGACTTAACCAGTAAGATCGACTCACAGAGAACTCTCTCTTCAATTCCAACCCAATTTTTCTATAATTTGCCTTCCAAATTTTGCATTCTCCTACTTGCAAGTCCAATCATGTACTTAGGCCAGTGATGTTGTGGGGATGGAATTGGACTCTGTGACGGTGGTGTGTGAAAAGAGGATGCTGTCCAGGTTGCATGCTATCGTGGACAATATCTCCCATCCACTACATAATGTACTGGTTGGGCACAGGAGTACATTCAACCAGAGACTCATTCCACCGAGATGCAACACAGAGCGTCATAGGAAGTTGTTCCTGCCTGTGACCATCAAAATTTACAACTCTTCCCTTGGAGGGTCAGACACCCTGAGCCAACAGGCTGATCCTGGACTTATTTTCAAAATTTCCTGGCATAATTTACATATTACTATTTAACTATTTATGGCTCTATTACTATTTATTATTTATGGTGCAACTGTAACGAAAACCAATTTCCCCCGGGATCAATAAAGTATGACTATGACTATGACTATGACTAACAAAAACTATCTGAAAACCTCCAGAATTATAATCCTTAAATCTTTCCTAATGAAATTCCAATCAGTGAGTGGAGTGGAATGGGCTGCCGTTGGTGGCGGTGGAGGCGGTTAAAATTGGGTCTTTCAAGAGACTCCTGGATAGTTACATGGATCTTAGTAAAATAGAGGGCATATAGATAACCCTAGGTGAGTTCTAAGCTATGGACATGTTCGACACAGCTTTGAGGGGTGAAGGGCCTGTATACTGCTGTAGATTTTCTATCTTTCTATCTCTCGAAGCTCAATTCCCAAGACTAAGTCAAATATGTCCCCCTCCCTGATGACCATCTACATACTCCTTATGGAAACTTTCCAGAACAAAACTCACAAATAATGCCGCATCCAAGTCTCAGTCGGTTAGTCCCAGATTAATCACACACTACAGCTACTCTATTGTACTTATACCTGTCTATACTCTGTTCACATACCTGTTGATCCCTCTTACTGTCTCATCAGTGTGATTGCACCTTTCTTCCCACATTCTCTTACTAGATGCGCCTCTAGGATGAACTCGATCTCGTGACACTCTGCCTGATCAGAAGTACCACCCCCCAACACTTTTTTACCTCCTTCTGGACTGTCTGATTCCTAGAAGGCTTAGCTGTTCATACTACTCTTTTCTCAGATATATCTCTGTAATGGATGAATCAGCGTGCCATGTACTAATTCAGGCTCTAAGTACGTCTGCCTTAACTGTGCTACATCCTGCACTGAAGTAAATACACTTGTGCCCTTCGGTGTCGATGTGATCATTAAGGTGGCACCATCTTGACATCCTTTTTGTATTCCTCGTCCTCGTCTCTGTTTCCACTCAATGCCTCTTTATGACCTGTTGCTCTACTACCCAAACCCGCACTCCTCCCCGCCTCTTCCCGCCCACCCCCGCTCACACGGACACAAACACCTGCGCACTCCAGATGTTGAAACCCTTCAGGGCAGCTCCAGCACAATTCTCTGTCAGAATATTAGTTCCCCTTGAGTAGAGCTGTAACCCATCCTCCTTCCACCAGTCCCACATATTCTGGAAGAGAGCCCAATGATCCGTGTACCTGACGTCCTCCCGCCGCCCCAGATTGTCAGCTACACTTTTAACTGTACTATCTTCCCGCCCCTTACCCCGCAGAATAAACCCTGAGATCAGCACCCCAGATTTCCTACTTCTGAACTCTGTGCCCAACCCCCTAAATTCTCTTTGCAGGATTTTGTCTCTCTGTTGTTAGTTCTAATATGAACTCCGCCTTCCGGCTGCTCACCCTGCCCTTTCAGAATGTCAGGTGCTCTCGCAGAGACAGCCCTAGCCCAGGCATGGTGGAGGTGACCCACCATTCTGCAATCTCACTCATTTCCACAGATACTCCTAACTGTGCTTCAGCGGCGAAAGTGTTTGCTGCATGTTATCGTATCCTTCGAATTCCTGTGCTTATCTAATCGCCTCTTTGTAATGACAGCTGTTTTGAAATTCATTCAGTGTTCTTTTTGATTCAGCTCAGTGTATTTGAATAAGCATTCACAAACAAAGGAGAATGCACACATAACAAAACACTTTATTAGAGCTCGTACGATGTTAATACAGAACGAGAAAAAAAACAAATGTCTACAGTAGCAGCAGTACAGAAATTTAAAAAGAAAACTCCAGAAAACAAGTGTGTCTCAGTGGCTGAAGAGACGACAAATTCCCTCTCCCTCCCGCTCTGCCTCCCCATCTATCGCCCCCCTCTTTCCTCTCTCCCCCCCTCTCCCCCTCCCCCTCCCTTTTCCTCCAGCATCTTGTGAGCATTCATTTCTAACGTTTAATCAGTTTCAAAAAGCTATTAACTGGGTATTTCACCGCATTCTTTAGTTCCTCTCGGAATTTGCTCTGAGTCAACGCGTAAATACACGTGTTGGTGCAGGAACTGAGAACCTGCAGCATTCCCGCTGTCTGTCGTATAATGAAACTGGGATCCGCGATAAGATGAAGAAAACTCATTGAAATTCGTCTATAGATGGAAAATACTACCAGGGTACCCCACAGCAATATGAAACTACCGGTTATACTGAATAGCAAAACGATGGATTTGCGTAGGTTCTCCATCTCCCGGTCCTTGTCATTCTTTCCACTCGTTTGTCCTCGGAGCCCCCTGCGGGCTCGACTGGATAATAGGATGCGCCTCACGGTCAGAATGTTGAACAGCAAAATCAGAAAAAAAATGGGACACAAGGGACAAAAATGCGGTTAAACTTCACAAATGCCGCCCACGAAGGGGAACTTTTGAAGCTCGGTGTGAAAACACAACCCCAGGGAACACTATTAATTATTTTTATGGGCTCGTATGCAAAGCACCAGGGGACACTCTCCAAACAGGCCAGCGCACTCACTGACCCGATAACCATAGTCGCCGTTCTCTCGTTGCAATATCTTGTTTTTCAGCTTCTCACAGCAAATTGCCACAAATCGATCGACGGTGAAAGCAACAGTCAGCTAGACAGAGCTCGCTGTGCTCCCAAAAATCAACCGTTCACCGAGTCTGCACACAGGAGTGATGAAAAGGAATGATCGGGGAAAATAAATGCGAATAGTCCACCCCATGAGCGTTTCGAGATAACGACAAGGAGATCGGCCCCTGCCATTCCCACAAGGTAGCGAGTGACACATTTGGACAGACCGCATTTTCCCCGGGACAGGACCACAATCGCCACCAAGTTTGCTGGAAGAGAAAGTTGAGAAAATACTGATCAAAATCCAATGCAACCGTTTGAGGGGATCCTGTCATATCTCCGCATTTTTATTGCACTTAGCAGTGGGTGGGTCGACAGAGGGTACAGAGCTGGCGGAGACAGAGAAGGAGTTTACACAGCAAAATAAAGTCAATATGATATGAATACAGATTCCTTACTAATGACCGAAATGTGAAGTGACAGCGAAAAACTACAACTGGGCAATTACTTCCTCAGATTCAATACTGCATGGAACATTTTCTACCGGGGCCTTCCGTTTTTCGTCTGGATGAAATAAATAAATCCGGACCATGATGGCGGGATTCTTCCATTGGATGATCTTCAACTTCCATGGCGATCCTTGTCAGCAACAGAACAGCCGCAGGACGGAACAATAACATGAAATGCTAGAAACACTCATCCAGGCTGAGCAGAATATGTGGAAAACCAGTTCAAGTGTTTCTCTTCAGATCTGTTCTCAGAGAGACCCCTGACACGAGAGTTGACTGGTTTCGCTTTCCTCACGAGCTGCTTGGGGTTTAGTGATCCCAGCATTCCCCGGGTTCGTTTCATATTCCAACATTTTCTTCCTCACTGACTTTACAAAAGGATATTGACCGATTCCAACAGATACAGCACAGTCTGACACAACATCACAGACAGACATGACGCCTCCCACTGAATCCATCACAGGGAAGGAGGGGAGGGAAATTCAGCGTCCAGCAGCGAAGTTTCAGATGTCTTATGGCGTCAGATGTAGAGATAATAGAAAACATTTCACAGTAATGATAACTATGAAGCACCATGTTGGTTGTGTTAATCAGCTGAGAAGCAAATTTATTTTGTTACCCATCAACTGCTTTATATTTAGTCATACCGTTCACATTTATTAAAAATCCACGACATCTTCGTGCTACAACGTGGAATTCCTCTCATTTGTTAAAGTGTTACTATTAGCCGATGGTTTGATGGTTGCACCTAACAGAGGTAACCGCTCACATACAAATGCAAACAATCAATTAGTTTAAACTCCACAAGCAGTACAAACACAATCTTTGCAAATGCAGTGCAGGTGCTACAAGACCAAAAGCACAGAGACCCGGACATCCCAGTATTGACCACAAACCGCTGGAGGAACGCTGCCTGACACACTCACTTCCACTGAAGTTGGCAGATTCGCTGAATTCCTACAGCGGTTTGATTTCAGAACCAGATCCCAGAGTCCGCAGGTCCCTGTGTTTCTACTCCATTCCTGAAGTGTGGAATATTGGGACTGGACAGGTGACAGTGGAAACTAGGGACAGAAACAGCCACAACAATGGCATTAAACTTCAACTCCCAGCCATGGCAGCTATCCCTGCGGCTTACCGGGAATTGTAAAGGCTGATATTAAAGGATAGTAAAAGTCTTCTATCCGCCAGATGACTGGATACACCATTTTAGTGAGAGTCTGTGATTCCTGTTGCTCCTGAATTCACAGAGATGATGCATTCAAAACGGCGCTGATTTATACATCAAGACTCTTAGGCATTATCCCTGCTCAGTCTCTGGTGGCAATAAGTCCAATAGATTTTATTACAAAGACTGAGCTTTGCCACGGAGCTGCTATATTTACAGATTTCATGTTACTCAGCTGTAAGTGGAGACCAGCAAAACTCACAGATCCCCACCTTGTGTCCCCGCCGTTTCCCATTTTGAACTGTCCTACACTCCTTCAGCTCCTTTCTGGCCACACACACACACACACACACAAACACACACACACACGCACACACACACGCACACACACACGCACACACACACACGCACTCTCTCTCTTCTCTCTTCGGTTGTCCACCGAAATCCGATGATGACGTCCACTCCTTTCACGGTGAGATCTTTGATGACTATACAGTCCTATCCTGGAGCCACAAGCTTTGTTACAGGTGGGACATGTATATGTGGTAGTGGCAGCAACCATGGCTGCATTTCTCCTGGCTCTCTTCTGCTGTCTTCTGGTTGTTCTTTCCATCTCCAGAGACAAACCCCGTCCCTACACAGCTGTCGCCAAATGGTACGGTGAGCAGCTACATTCTCCAGGTCCTCGGGTCTAATATTGCTTTTCCTTAAAGCATTCTTCATCTGATCATTATAGCACACTTCCGCCCTCCAGCGGAGCGTCGACCATGATGTAGCTGGCTGTATAACACTCTGCGGGGTAGCCGACACGGGGGCATCCATATCACGTACCCCAGCCACTGCAGCTGATGCTGGGTGATCATGGCCTCAATACTTCTGCAGTTGGTCTTTATAAGTATTTCAGTGTGAGGCACGCGCTCACGCCAGGTAATTCCCAGGATGCGCTGGGGGCAGCTTATGTGGAAGCTCTCCAAGGACTTGATGTGACGGCTGTAGGTTACCCAAGCTTCACAGCTATAAAGGAGGGTGGTGACACAGACCGCTTGGTATACGGTGACCTTTGTGGGGGTACAAAGGCTCCTGTTCTGAAAGACTCTACGCCGAAGTCTCCCAAAGGCAGCTGATGCCTGTTTAATGCGGCTCTGGATGTCGTTGTCAATGCCGCTATCCTCAGAGAGAATGCTCCCCAGATATTTGAAAGATGGTACCACTGACAGCTTTTCATCACCAACAGTAAAGGCAGGTAGAGTGGGTGGGACCCTGTACACCACTGGCACCACTTCTGTTTTGGTGGTATTGACAGTAAGCTCCATCCTGCTGTACGCTCTGACTGCCACAGCAAGGACAGCCTGAAGATCCTCCGGAGTGCGGGCCACAAGACCACAGTCGTCTGCATACTGCAGCTCCAGCACCCGCTCTCTATGGAGATTGGTGTTTGCGAAGAGCCTCCTGATGTCAAAGAGGTTGCCATCTCATCTGACGTCCACTGCCACACCGCTGCTATTCTCAGTCTCGTTGTGGAGAAGTTTGGTATCACACAAGAGGAAGATGTTAAAGAGCACTGTGTTGCAAGGACGTGGCGGTGGTACAACCCAAGTGCTGAACACAGGCGCGGAGGCCGAGTCGGGAGGCGTTATGGTCGTAGCGAGCATGGAATTGGTGTCCAGAGAGAGTCTTTAGCCGAAGTCTTGGTTTTAGTAGGGAAATTCAGGAACGATGCTAGACTTAGAACTGATAGTCCTAAGAACCATTGAACGATGTTTTTGATACAAGAGTCGACCGACAAACTGGCAACTCCTTGTTGTTGTCACAGGGTCTTTATCCTGCAGTTTCTGATGGGAAGCAGGTGTGTGTAGTTAGTGGAACCTGGGATGATTGGAATTTAAATGAGGTGAATGAGGCCCAGTTTCTGAGGTAAATGGCATGGTGGGGGATTGCCAGAAGGGACCATGACGGTATCTCTCCCTGAACGGGAGCCTCCAGGCGATCCTCCAGGCCTGTCTGGATGGTCCAGATGAAAGTCCTGGATGAGAGGAGGGTCTAGGATGAAGGAGCGGAGGACCCAAGAACGCCTCTCTGGACCGTATCCTTCCCAGTCCACCAGGTATTGGGGACCCCTGCCTCGACGGCGCACATCTGGTAGTCGTCGGACGGGTTATGCCGGATGGTTGTCGATGATTCGAGCAGGTGGGGAGTCTCAGCTGGGGGACACAAGGGGCTGACAGAAACTGGCTTTAACTGAGACACATGAAAAGTTGGGTGGATGTGGATGGATCTTGGCAGCTTTAGGCGGACCGCTGTGGGATTGATAACCCTTTTAATCTTGAATGGTCCCAGGAAGCGAGGGGCGAGTTTCCTATGTTCGTTCCTGAGCGGGATGTCCTTGGAGGCAAGCCACACCATCTGTCCAGGTTGGTACTCCGGCGCCGGAGTGCGGTGTCGGTCAGCTGTCTTCTTATTTCGATTTGTTGGTCTGAATAGGGCCATGCGTGTCTCCTCCCAAATCTTACGGCACCGATCAATACGGTCCTGAACCGACAGTACCGCAATCTCCTCCTCTTGCGCGGGGAACAGCCGGGGTTGGTACCCAAGGCAGCACTCGAACGGAGACCTTCCAATGGCAGAACTCACCAGAGAGTTGTGGGCGTACTCAACCAACGGGAGGTGGTCGCTGCAGGTCGACGGGTTATTTGCCGTTACACAACGTAGCGTCGCCTCCAGGTCTTGGTTGATCCGTTCCGTCCGCCCGTCCGTCTGGGGGTGGAAGCCGGATGACAGGCTGACCGATACGCCCAGGGCTTGACAGAAGGCCTTCCTTACCTGCGAGACGAAGTGGGGACCTCGGTCGGAGACGATGTCCGCGCGGATTTCGTGGAGGCGGAGGACGTGGCGGACGAGATAATCTGCAGTCTCTTGAGAGGAAGGGAGTTTAGGGAGGGCCACGAAGTGCACCGCCTGGGAGAATCGGTCTACCACGGTGAGGACAGTAGTGTTTCCACGGTAAGGGGGTATACCGATGACGAAGTCTAAGGCGATGTGTGACCAGGGGCGACCAAGGATAGGTAGAGGATGAAAGAGCCCCGCAGGTAGTCAACGAGAGACGTTTCCCCGGGCACAGATGGAACAAGCTGAGACAGAAGAACGGGTGTCCCCCTCCATGGACGGCCACCAAAAGTGCTTCCTCAGGAGAACCATGGTCCGATCACACCCGGGGTGGCAGGCGAACCGGGATGTGTGCCCCCATTGCAGAAACCTGGGACCTGACGGAGACGGGCACGTACAGGCCATCTCCGGGTCCATTGCCCGGGTCGGGGTCGGCCCGCTGGGCTTCCTTTGCTTTAGCCTCGATCTCCCTAGTGAGGGTGGCAACCACGCAGGAAGGTGGGAGGATAGTCTCGGGACTGGAGATGTCATCCTTGGAGTCATGCTGGCGGGACAGCGCGTCCGACTTCCCGTTCTTGGATCCTGGATGGTACGTGAGGGTGAAATTGAATCGTCCAAAAAACAATGCCCAGCGAGCCTGGCGGGAGTTCAATCGCTTTGCGGTCTGAATATACCCCAGGATCTTTTAATCAGCCCATTCCACAAACGGGTGTTCTGCCCCCTCCAACCAGTGCCTCCCTTCTTCAAAGGCTAGTTTGACCGCCAGTAGATCCCGATCACACACGTCGTAATTCCGCTCGGCGGGGGCAGTTGGCGAGAATAGAAGGCGCAGGGGTGAAGTTTTTCGTCCGAACTTGATTGATGGGACAGAACTGCTCCGATCCTGGAGTCAGAGGCGTCCACCTCAACGATGAATTGACGGGATGGGTCCGGATGGACCAGGATGGGAGCGGTGGTGAAACGCCTCTTCAGGTCGGTGATTGCCGAGTCCGCTTCGGAGTACCAGCAAAACGGTGTGGTAGGCGAGGTAAGCCGGGTAAGGGGGGCCGCCACTCGACTGTAGTCTCTGATGATTCTACGACAGAAGTTTGCAAACCCCAGGAATCGTTGAAGTCGTTTGCGTGCCGTGGGTCTAGGCCATTCCTCTACTGCCTAGATCTTCTCGGGGTCTGCTTTTACCTGCCCGCTTCCAATGATATAGCCTAGGAAGCTGACCGAAGGAACGTGGAACTCGCATTTCTCCGCCTTTGCAAACAACTGGTTTTCCCATAGTCGCTGGAGGACTTGACGGACATGGTGTATGTGTTCTGGGGGGGCTGCTAGAAAATATCAGGATATCGTCAAGGTAAACAAATATGAACCGATTGATAAAGTCCCTCAATATGTCCTTCATCAGGGTTTCGAAAACTGCGGGAGCATTGGTGAGGCCAAATAGTATAACCAAATATTCAAAGTGGCCCAAAGGTGTATTTAAGGCCGTTTCCCATTCATCCCCCTCCCTCATCCTGACTAAATGGCAGGCGTTGTGACGGTCCAGCTTTGAGAAGATGGTGGCTCCATGCAGCGGTTCAAATGCCGAACTAATGAGGGGTAGAGGGTACTTGTTCTTAACTGTCATATTATTTAAGCCTCGGTAGCTTTGGCGAAGCGTCTCGTCTTTCTTTTGTACAAAAAAGAAACCGGCGCCTACCGGGGAGGATGAAGGCCGATTAACGCCCGCCGCGAGGGACTCGCCAAAGTATTTCTCCATTGCCTCTCTCTCCGGTCGGGATAGGTTTAAAAGGACCCTGGTGTGTAGCGGGGCCCCGGGGAGAAGATCGATGGCACAATCATATGGGCAGTGCGGAGGCAGGGACAGGGCCCGTTGTTTACGGAACAGTTGTCCCAAGTAAAGGTAATCTGTGGGGACGCGGGTCAAGTCGAGGGGTTCCAAAACAGGCGGGGTCGTGGTAGTTTCTCTGGAAGATGGGGCTGACCGTAGACAGTTGGCATGACAAGACGGGCTCCATTTGGCTACCCTCCCGGTAGACCAGTCTATATGGGGATTGTGTTGGGTCAGCCATGGATACCCTAGAACTACCGGGACTTGAGGTAATTGAATGAGACTGAATCTTACCTCTTCCCGATGGTTGCCGGATAGGATCAAGGTCAGGGGCGGGGTACAGTGGGTCACCCGAGCCAGCAGCTTTCCGCGCAGGGCCCGGGCCTCCGGGGGGAGCTTAGCGGCTGGCGAGGTATTCCGGCCTGGGTGGCTATCTGTTCGTCCAGCAGATTGCTCTCAGCACCGGAATCCACCAAAGCGGACAGGGACAGGGACTATTGCTGGTAATTCACGGCTGCCGGGATATGCATCCGAGTCAGGGATTCTGAAGGGACTATCATTCGGCTCACCTGAAATCCCTTTCTCACTGGTGAGGCCTCCTTTTTGGGCCGCTGAGGGCAGGTATCCCGGAATTGGCCTGGCTGGCTACAATAGTAGCAATCTCCAGCTCTCCTCCTCCGAATTCGTTCGGCCGGGGCAGGAGTCTCAGCGGGAGCGACTGGGGAATCGGGGCTGGCTGAGACTGGTAAGGTAAACTGTGGCCTTTCCCGAGGAGCGGGGCGACTGGTTCTCTCTCTCTCTCTCTCTGACGCTCCTGAAGTCGATAATCTAATCGAATGGCTAACGACATCAGAGAGTCCAGACATTCCGTGTCGTCCGTCGCGGCCAACTCATCCTTTATCTTGTCCGAGAGGCCCTGTCGAAACACAGCCCGTACGGCCTGGTCATTCCACCCGGAGCCTGCGGCTAAGGTCCGGAACTCAATGGAATACTTGGCCACACTTTGCCAAGCTTGACGAAGAGTAAGCAACCGTTTAGCGGCGTCCTTACCGCGAAAGGATTGTTCGAATGTTTTCCTCATTTCAGCGACAAAGAAGGAGCAGGAGGAACAAATCTCTGGTGGGTTGTCCCATAGCGCGGTTGCCCGAGCCAAGGCATCCACTCGTAGCAGCCCCATGATGTACACAATCTTTGACTTATCGGAAGTGTAGGTACGTGGTTGCAGTTCAAAGACTAGGGAGCATTGTAACAGGAAGGCCCGGCACCGACCTAGGTCCCCAGCGTATGGTTCAGGCTCGGGATGATACGGCTCCCGAGGGGATGCTGTTGCTGATTCCAGGGGCGAAGCCATCCCGAGCGGTGCGGTTTGAGTTGTCGGGGTTCTTGAAGGGAACGGGGAAACAGAAGCAGAGAATCAGTCCGCTTGTTCACTGACCTTCTGCACATTCGTGAATAGTGTCCGAAGGTTTTCCGTGATCTCCCGAAGTAGTTGGTCATGGGTGCACAATAGGTAGCCCTGGCTGGCCAGGGCCTGATGCACGGGGTCCGTGTCCGCTGGGTTCATCGTGGCCAGTTCGTTCTGTTGCAAGGATGTGGCGGTGGTACGAACCCAAGTGCTGAACACAGGCGCGGAGGCCGAGTCGGGAGGCGTTATGGTCGGAGCGAGTGTGAAATTGGTGTCCAGATAGTCTTTAGACGAAGCTTTGGTTTCAGTAGAGAATTCCAGGAACGATGCTAGCCTTAGAACTGATAGTCCGAAGAGCCATGGAACGAGGCTACTCATACAAGAGTCGACCAACGAACTGGTAACTCCTTGTTGTGGTCATAGGCTCTTTGTTCTGCAGTTTCTGATGGGAAGCAGCGGTGTGTAGTTAGTGGAACCTGGGAATGATTGGAATTTAAAAGAGGTGACTGAGGCCTGAGACCCAATTCCTGTGGTAAATGGCATGGTGGGGGATTGCCAGAAGGGACCATGCCAATAATTTATTTTTAGGTTTGTTTCAAATATGTTTAATTTTGTTCTGTGTTCTGTTGTGTCTTGTTGGAAATCAGTTTGGCCTTCATTTTTTTTTTCAGCTCAGCCAGTAGATTGTTTTTTGGGGGGGGGGGGAATGGTAGGTTTAGTTGTTGACTATCCTTTGGTCAACTTTCTGTCTTTGGGAGGGGGTGGGGGCTAGTTCTCTTTTTTTTCTATCAGCTGTTTGGTTCTCTTAGCTTCATTTGTTGCTTGTTTGCTTTTTCTTAAAGCTCATTGTTCGTATTTAATATATATAAGGCATCCGTTAGTCTTGTGAGACCATGGATCTCTGCGCCTGGAAAGTCTTCGCTCTCCAGGGCGCAGGCATGGGCAAGGTTGTCTGGAAGACCAGTAGTTGCCCATGCTGCAAGTCTCCCCTCTCCACGAAACCAGTGTTGTCCAAGGGAAGGGCATTAGGACCCAAACAGCTTGGCACCAGTGTCGTCGCAGAGCAATGTGTGATTAAGTGCCTTGCTCAAGGACACAACACGTTGCCTCGGCTGGGGCTCGACCTCATGACCTTCAGGTAGCTAGTCCAATGCCTTAACCACTTGGCCACGTGCCCACATTAATATATATTCCAGCGGTTATTACTCAAGGCTCTCCTTTAAGTTATATTTAAAACGGACCATATTTTAGTTTACCTAGTTTTAATGTGAAAGGATAAAATCATCCTGTGAAACGTAATAAGGTATTTAATTATTTTAAGGAATTGAATGTCTCAATTATTTTTTACAAGAGACACATGTTCGTAAATGTGATAATTTACGTATTTTTAGCCGTTGGAAGGGCTCATCTTTTCACTCCTTCTTTCAGACTATGGCAGGAGGGGTTTCGATTCTCATAGACAATTCAATTTCTTTTGTTCAACATAATGTAGTGTCTGATACCAATGGGCGAGTTATTATAGTGTCAGGGAAAGCAGATCATAAATTTGTATGCCCCGAATATACATGATCCAGGTTTTTTTTTTTTTTTTGAGCGCTTGTTTTCGCTTTTACCAGATTTAAGTTCATACTCTTTGGTTTTAAGAGGAGATTTCAACTGTTGTTCAGATCCTGTTTTACATCGTTCATCTTCTAAACGATTTACTTGGAGGGAATTTGCCCCCTTTGTCCAATCTTTCCTAATGAAATGTGTTATTTCGATTTTTGGAGTGTTTTTGCATCCGACAGATAAAGAGTACTCTTCTTTTTTTCATCAGACGTATTCCAGGATTGATTTTTTTTTTTTTTTTTTTGCTGACAGCCATTTGATTCCATTGGCTCGATTCTGTGAATATAAAGACACTGCTGTTTCAGATCATGCTCCTGTATTTTTATCTTTAAATCTTCCGGGTGTCTCCCAAATAAACAGATTCCAGTGTTTTAATCCAACTTTGTTATCTGATAAAGATTGTTTAAAATCTTTGGAAAGACAAATTACTCTTTTATGAAGAGAATACGCTGGAAGAGATTTCTAGCCTTATTTTATGGGATGCTTTTAAGGCTTATACTAGAGGTCAAATTATTTCTTTTACCACAAGTGTTAAGAAAAAAGCTAAAATGGAGAGAATTGAATTAGCCAATCAGCTGAAACAATCAGACCAAAAATATGTTTTGGCTCCAGATTCCGCTTCATATAAAAAAAAGTGTTGAAACTAAAACTAAATATGATCTGCTTTTTACTTATCCATTTGAAATTCAAATTTTAAAAGTTAAAAGTCAAATTTATGTTCATGGAGATAAAACAAGTAAACTATTAGCTAACCAATTAAAGACGTTTATAGTTAAACATCAAATTAAAGACATTCGTAAAGCTGATGGTGATAAGACATCTGATCATTTAGAAATGAACGATGCATTTAGAGAATTCTACTCTAAGCATTATCGCTCTGATCCTCCTAAAGATAATACTCTAATGAATATTTATTTAGATCGATTAAACATTCCTACACTGTCTGATGATATTCGTAAATTGTTGGATCAACCTATTTCTTCTGAGAAAATTACCGAGGTTGTTCACTCTTTGCACTGGGGGAAGGCCCCAGGTCCTGATGGATTTTCTGGAGCGTTTTATAAGGCTATTTTCCTCTTTGCTTATACCTCGTTTATATTCAGTCCTTTCTGACTCCTTTAAATTAGGTAGGTTGCCACAATCTTTTTATGAAGCCTCTATTTCGCTTACTCTTAAAAAAAATCAAGACGCAATTGAATGTTCTTCAATTTCCTTACTTAATGTTGATACTAGAATTTTCTCTAAACGTTTGATTCGTTGGATTGAAAATATTTTGCCATCTATTACCTCTGATGATTGGACTGAATTTATCAGCAATCGATATTCCCATTTTAATATCCGTTGTTTATTGAATGTAATTAACCCTTCCTTCTGAAGAGTCTTCGGAATGTGAGATATCCTCAGATGCTGAGAAAGCCTTTGATCGGGTTGAATGGAATTATTTATTTAAAACTTTAGAAAAATTTAACTTTGTCCCGATTTTATTCAATGGATTAAATTACTTTATTTATCTCCCTCTGCTCAGGTTCTTACTAGCTCTCAGTATTCTCAACCATTTAAACTTCATGGTGGAAATATACAAGATTGTCATTTGAGTCCTTTGCTTTTTGATTTGGTATTAGAACCTTTAGCTATTGCCTTCCGGGAATCTAATGATATCATTGGTATTTTATGGATAGGCATTACCCACACATTTTCGCTTCATGCTGATGACCTTTTGCTCTACATGCCTAATGTGGAGACTTCTTTACCTTCTGTAATTTCTTTACTCTCCTGCTTTAGTCAGTTTTCATGATATAAACTTAACTTTCATAAGAGTGAACTTTTTCCCTTGAATACTTTGGTATTATTAATACTAACCTTACTTTTGGAAAACTAAAATTTCTCGATTAAATAAAGTCCATCTTCAAAAATCTAAAAAGAATGGAGGTTTAGCCTTAACCAACTTTAAGTTTTGTTACTGGACATTCAATGTACGGAATCTTACGTTTTGGTTATGTTATATTAATCGAGCCGTCTGTCCGGTCTGGGTTTCTTCAGAGGTTAATTGTTAATACATTTTCTATCATTTCTCTTCTCGGATCCTCAATGTCTTTATCCTTAACTAATTTAACTAATAATTTTGCAGTTAAACACACTTTGAAGATTTGGGTACAATTTGGAAAATATTTTGGTTTATTGAGTTTTTCACTTTCTATTCCCATTTTTTCTAACTATTTCTTTAAATCTGCTATGTCTGATGCAGTTTTTAAAGAGTGGAATAGACTGGATATTAAATGTTTACAGGATTTGTTTGTTGGAGATAGTCTCGCTTCATTCGAACAACTGTCAGTTTAAGTATAGCTTACCGAGAACTCATTTTTTTCGATATTTACAAATTAGAGACTTTCTTTTGCGTTCTCAAGTACATTCCTTTCCTAAAAGTCCAGATAAATATTTACTTGATATAACTTTTATGTGAAACCCTTTCATAATGCATATATATCTAATATTTATGGTACGTTGTTGGGAACGAGAAATATTCTTTTAGGTAAAATTAAGTAGCTTTTGGTAACAAGATTTACAGGTTTCCATTTCTGAGGACACTTGGAATGATTTTTTTAAAAAACTGGTTAGTACTTCATCGTTAAGTGCCCGTCATTCCCTTCTACAATTTAAAGTGGTTCATACAGCCCATATGTCTAAAGATAAGCTGTCTCGTATTTATTCTGATATATTTCCCTACTGCGATACTGTAAGTTAATTTGGTTAGCATATCTGCTTCAGCAGGAGTAAAAATGAACGTTCATTTCTTTCAGTTCTTTATTTATCTTGTGTTATATATCTTTGGAGCATAATGTAATGATCTTGTGCTGTCGGAATGATGTAATGGTCATTCTTCTTCTTCTTCTTCTTGTGCTGTTTTATGGCGGTTGGCAAACCAGCTTCTCGGTGCATTACCGCCACCTGCTAGACTTGTGGTGTTCCGATTTCAACCAAATATGTCCTGGAGTACTCTACTTTAGACAATCTCGTTCAGCCTGCGGTTCTCTATTAGCATCACTCTGTAGTTGCAATTCCTCGTGAGTGTTTAATGCGCTCATTAGATAGTAGTGCTGCAAACTGCTATTCTTCCCTAATTTTGTCACATGGTTTTCATGTAGTCGCATTACCTCAATTCCATTGATTTCATCTGCATCTCTTGTAAGACTAAAATCTTCTTGTCAAAGAAGAGTAATTATCGCTTCCTTAACTTTTAAAATTGCTGTTTTTCAAGTCTATCTGCTTTTTCAGATTTTCCTTTTCTTGGATCGTAGCCTACAGTTGTTTACTGAGACTTCGAAGTTCTTCTTCATTTGTTTCCATGTTTTTATTTTATAATCTGAATGTCGATTATTCACTTTGCAATTTTTTTTTTCCTTTTGTCTCCTTGTAATAAGTTCCTCCATTTTCCAATCTCTTTTCCAACTCACAGTTATTCTTGTCGAGTACTTTTGCTTGTTGTTGGAGTTCTGCACATTTACCCTGGGTTTCAACCATGTTTCTTGTCTACATAAATTCTGAGGTTTTTCCTTAAGTTCTGATACGTATTTCTTAAATTCTTGACCATTTGCGATAAATATACTGCCACTAAGATTCCATCTCCCCTCCCTGTGAACTGTTGGATCATCCATTCAGCGTTTCTTTGACTTCTTCCCACCTAATCCCTGGAATACCAAGATATATTTCTGCAGGCTTGACTATAATTTTAATTTTTTCAGTTCTTTTGCTTGCTTGCACTGAACAGTTAATTGCGTCAACCAAAAACAGTACGAAATCCTTTCTACTCATTATTAGTGTGTCCTTAGTTTTCATATTACAGCCCTCACAATTCACCGGTTTATTATTCCCTGTGTTTATTTACTTGACAGCCTTCTTTTCAGCAAACTCTTTCACTGCCTCTGCATAACTGATCCCTTGAGTTACTTTCACATAGTGTATCTCAGCTGCCTTCTTGCTATAAAAGCATCCTCGATAAGTTGCGCTGTGTTCCTTGCCACAATTACAGCATTTCAGCCTAGCTCACGGCTCACATTTCCCGTATTCATGTTCTTCAGTGCATCTCCCACATCTTTGTTTTCGTCTGCAGACCGCCTCATTGTGCCCGAATTTCTGACATTTATACCATCTTAAAGGCGGTGCTGTATATATATTCTAACCGCATAACACATATACCCTAAATAAATGTTAGTCGGCAAGCTCTCTTCGTCAAAGTTAATCATTGCCGATAAACTATAACACTTTACCCAGTTTCTTGTACTTTTCAAACGTTTGGCCTCAATATTTTTTGATTCCTTTCAGTTCTGTTTCATGTCATCCATAGTAACTTTTGTTAGTATCCCCGAAATAACTCCTCTCGTCCAATTTCTATTGTTAGGTAATGAGCATTGTACTTGTTGCCGTCTATTTCAGTTAATCTTATCACTTTGCCTTGCTGAGCACTATCCCGTCAAATCACTAATAGCGATCGATTTCATAAAATCTTTGCTCTTTTAATCTCGTCTATAAATCTCGTCTCCCTCACGGTCACTCTAATGTCGTCTCCGTGACGCCCTCTCCCTCACGGTCACTCTAGAATCATCTCCGAGGCGCCCTCTCCCTCGCGCTCACTGTCATGACATCTCCCTCGCGCACTCTCCCTCACGGTCACTCTAGCGCCATCTCCGTGGCGCGCTCTCCCTCATGGTCACTCTAGAGTCATCTCCGAGGCGCCCTCTCCCTCGCGCTCACTGTCACGACATCTCCCTCGCGCCCTCTCCCTCACGGTCATTCTAGCGTCGTCTCCGTGGCGCGCTCTCCCTCACGGTCACTCTAGCGTCGTCTCCGTGGCGCGCTCTCCCTCACGGTCACTCTAGCGTCGTCTCCGTGGCGCCCTCTCCCTCACGTGCTGCCGTGCGCGCCCTTTCCTCGCGATGTCTCATTCACTCTCTCCTTCGCACAAAACGGGAAAAGAGTAAACAGTTGACAGGACTCTGGTGAAGGATCTTGACGCGAAGCGCTGACAGTTTATTCTTTTCCAGAAATGCTGCCTGGCCTGCTGAGTTCCTCCAGCTTTCTGTGTGAGGAAAAGAGTAAACAGTCGACGTTTCGTGGCGAGACCCTTCATCAGGATCTGATTTTGTGTGTGTTGTTTTGTATTTCGTGCGAATGCAGATTCTCTCGCGTTTGTTTTGTTACTCTGTTCATCATATTGTTTCCATTTACCGACAAGTGAGGGGATAGAATAGGGAGCATGACGGCAGCTGAATTGTAATACTTTACAACATTTATTTCTAATGTTTAATGAGTTTCAAAATCCAATTCAATGGGTATTTCACCGCATTCTTCATTTCCTCTCGGAATTTGCTCTGAGTCAGGGCGTAAATACACGTGTTGGTGCAGGAACTGAGAACCTGCAGCATTTCCGCTGTCTGTCCCGTGATGTTACGGGGATCCGTGACAGAATAAAAGAAAACCTTTGAAATCCTTTGATAGATGGAAAATACCACCCTTGTTCCCCACAACAATATGAAACTACCGGTTATGCTGAAGAGCAAAACGATGGATTTGCGTCGGTTCTCCATCTCCCGGTCCTTTTCATTCTCTCCACTCTTTTGTCCCCGGAGCCCCCTGCGGGCTCGACTGGCAGCTAGAATCCGCCTGACAGTCAGAATATTGAACAGCAAAATCAGAAAGAATGGGACACAAGGGGTTAAAATTCGGTGAAACATCTCAATTGCCGCCCAAGCGGGAGAGTTTTTGTAACTCGGTGTATGAACACAACCCCAGGGAACACCATCAATTATTTCCCTGGACCCGAATGCAAAGCCGGAGGGGACACTCACCAAACAGGCCAGCACACTCACTGTCCCGGTAACCGCAGCCGCCGTTCTCTCGGTGCAATATTTTATTTTTAGCTTCTCACAGCAAATCGCCACAAATCGATCGACGGTGAAAGCGACAGTCAGCCAGACTGAGGCGGCAGTGCTCGCATTCATCAACCATAGAATGACTCTGCACACAGGAGTGATGAACAGGATCGATCGGGGAAAATAAATCGGAGCAGTCCAGCTCAGCAGCGGATGCGAGATAACGACCAGGAGATCGGCCGCTGCCATTCCGACCAGATAGCGAGTGACACATTTGGCGAGACCGCACTTTCCCCGGGACAGGATCACAATCGCCATCAAGTTCGCTGGAAGAGAGACGGGAACAGCAAGTTGAGAAAATACTGAGCAGAAGCCAATGCGGCAGTCTGAGGGGATCCTGTAATATTTCCACTTTATTGTTGTATTTAACGGTGGGAAGATTGAGAGAGGGCATAGAGCTGGCGGAGAGAGAGAAGGAGCTCATACTGTAAAATAATATCAATATGGTCTGAATACAGATTCCTTACTGATGAGCGAAATGTGAAGAGACAGCGGAAAGATAAAACTGGGTAACTACCTCCTCAGGGTCAATACTGGATGGAACATTTTCTGCCGGCCCTTTCCGCGTCTAATCCTGATGAAATGAATAAACCCGGACGCTGATGGCGAGATTCTTCCGTTTGTCCATTAGCAACTTCCATGGCGATCCTGGTCAGCGACAGAACCGCCGAAGGGCGGAACGAAAACAGGAAATGCTGGAAACACTCACCCAGGCGAAACAGAATATGTGGGAAACAGTTAAAGTATCTCTCCTCAGGATTGTTCTGAGAGAGACCGCGGACACGAGTGTTAACTGGTTTCTCTTCCCAAAAACCTGCTTGGGGCTCAGTGTTTCCAGCATTCCCAGAGTTTGTTTCCTGTTCCAGCATTTACCACCTCACTGACTTTACAACAGAACACTGACTGATTCGAACAGATACTGCGCAGACTGACACAACCTCACAGACAGACATGACGCCTCCCACTGAACCCATCACAGGGAAGCAGGGGAGAGGAATTCAACGTCCAGCAGCGAACTCGGTGCCGGAGTCAGATGTCTGTAACGGTGTCAGGTGTAGATATAATAGAATACATTTCACAGTATTGATAACTATGAAGCAAGCGTCGGTTGTGTTAATTGACAGCATCGACTTCACTGTGTTCTCCATCATCTGCTTTCTCTTCAGTCATATCGCAGACATTTACTAAAAATCGATTGGATTGATGGGTGCTCCGAAGTGGACAATCACTCACATTCAAATGCAGACGATCAATTGGCATAAGCTCGGCGGGCTGTATAAACACAATATTTGCAAATGCATCTCATTATGAAACACAAACCGCTGGAAGAACGCTGCCTGACCCGCTCAGTCTCACAGAAAGTGGCTGATTGGCTGATTTCCTGCAGCGGTTTGCTTTTAGATAGAAATCCCAGCATCTGTAGTCCCGGTGTTTCCACTCCATTCCTGAAATGCGGAATACCGGGACAGGAATGTGAGAGTTTAAACCAGCGGCAGAATCAATCACGTCATTGGGATTAAACTTCAACATTCACCCACGGCAGCTGACACTGCGGCTTACCGGCAATTCCAAAGGCAGAAATAAATGGATAGTAAATGCCTTGTATTCGCCAGATGACTGGATACACCATTCCAGTGAGCAGCTGTGATCTGTGTTGCTCCTGTACTCCCAGCTCCGGCAGACAGCTGATGCATTCCACGCGGCCCTGATTTATACAGAGAATCTGTCTCCGGAGACGCGGGTATACACCTCACCAACTTTCTCAGTTACAGACCTTTGAACAAACACTTTAATTCAATACCATTGTCTCTATTGTAAATATTGCGGCGATTGGAGACAAATGCATCAAAATTCTTTGGCATTTCCTCAGCATTGTCTCTGGTGGAAATGGGCCGGTAGATTTACTTTCAAAGACTGAGCTTTGTCACGAAGCAGCTACACTTACAGATTTCATCTTTTTGTTGGCTAATTATTCATCTCAACGGAAACCAGCGACACTGACCGATCCCTACCTCTGTCCCTGCAGTTTCCCATTTTGAACCGTCCTTCAGTCCTTCAGCTTCTTCCTGGTGACACACACACACACACACACACACACACACACACACACACACACACACACAGAAACAATTGGACAAATGTATTTCTATGTTATAGTGACTGTCCTATTGTGTTTATTGTTAGTCACTATAAATGGCACATTGCAAATTTAGACAGAGAAAAAAACAAAGATTTGTACTTCTCATGTATATAAAGCCTGTACGTAATGAAGTCAATACAATTTGAAATACACAAACAGAGAATCGAAAAAAGATACAATAGAGAGACCGAGATCAGGGTGGAAACGGTAAAATGAACACGTTGCTAATGCTCAAACACAAGATAATCTGAAGATGTTGGAAATCCGGGTCAACACAAGGAACTCTGCTGAGTTCCTCCAGCATTTTGTGTGTCATGTTGCTGATGTAACAGTCTGATGTTTGCCGATGTATGAGCATCATGAATCTGTCAAAGTTCAAAAGAAATTGAGAAGAAATATTTAATATGCAAAGGAATGGGCAGACGGTTAAATAATGCAGGGACAAAAAACTGGAAATTGAGGATGAATAGGTGAAGCGTGGCTGGAAATGAACGAGATAAAGACAACCATGAAATAAAATGTAAGAAGTAAGATAGCGAGGGAGAGAGAAACCGCTAGGCAAAGTGACACATAGATAGGTTAAGCAGGCAGAAAGACAGCCAGAAACAGATGCATAGATTGCAGGATTGTGGTGTTCCTCCTGTATCTCCTGGCCTGTGCTACATTGTGCACAGGACCGAAAAAAAGCTGAAGAACGTTGCAAATCTAGTCAGCGCCATCTCGGGTACTAGCCCACAAAGCAGCCAGTACATTTTTAGGAAGAGTATCTCACAAAGGCAGCGTCCTTCATTAAGGACCTCCAACACCCAGGGCATGTCCCTTTCCCACTGCTACCATCAGGTAAGGGTACAGAAGCCTGACGACACACAGTCAACGATTAAGGAACAGATTCTTCCCCTCTACCATTCGATTCCTAAACGGACAATGAATCTTTGCACAATACTTCAAGTTCTTTTAATACACAGTATCTCTGAGTTAGCATGTTTTTAAATCTATTGAATATGCGTATACTGTAATTGATTTTCTTTTTTTCATTTACTATAATTATTTTCATATTCCTTATTATTATTATTTCTTCTTTATTATGCATTACATTCAATTGTTGTTACTAATTCAACAAACCGCACGTCACACGCCAGTGATAAATACCCTGATTCCGATCCTGATTCTGCGAATGTGAGGTGCATTCTGTACCTGTTGGTAAATGCTGCAGTGTGAGAGTGTGGGGTTCATTCTGTACCTGTCAGTAAATGTTACAGTGTGAGAGTGTGGGGTTCATTCTGTACCTGTCAGTAAATGTTACAGTGTGAGAGCGTGGAGTTCATTCTGTACCTGTCAGTAAATACTACAGTGTGAGAGTGTGGAGTTCATTCTGTACCTGTCAGTAAATGCTACAGTGTGAGAATGTGGAGTTCATTCTGTACCTGTCAGTCTAAGCTACATTGTGAGCGTGTGGAGGTCATTCCGTACCTGTCAGTCTCGGATACATTATGAGAGTGTGGAGTTCACTCTGGACTTGTTCGTCTCCGATGCAGAGTGAAAGTGTCGATATAAATCTGTACCTGTCAGTCTATGCTAGAGTGTGAGGGTGTGGAGCTCATTAGGTACCTGTAGTCTCCGATACAGTGTGAGAGTGTGGAGTTCATTCTGTACCTGTCAGTCTGTGCTACAATGTGAGAGTGTGGAGTTCATTGTGTCTTTGTCAGTCTGTGCTACAGTGTGAGAGTGCACTGTTCATTCTGTACCTGTCAGTCTCCGATACAGTGCGAGACGGTGGAGTACATTGTGTACCAGTTATTCTATGCTACAGCGGGAGAGTGCAGAGTTCGTTCTGTACCTATCAGTCTCCGATACAGTGTGAGTGTGTGGGAGTCATTCTGTACCTATCAATCTAATCTACAATGTGAAAGTGCAGAGTTCAGTCTCTACCTGCCAGTCTTTGCTACAGTATGAGAGTGTGGAGTTCATTCCATACTTGTCGGTCTCCGATACAGTGTGAGAGCGCCGATTTCATTCTGTACCTGTCAGTCTGTGCTGCAGCGTGAGAGTGTTGAGTTCATTCTGTACCTGTCAGTCTGTGCTACAGTGTGAGAGTGTGGAATTCATTCTGTACCTGTCAGTCTCCGATAAAGGGCGAGAGTGTGGAGTTCATTCTGTACCTGTCAGTCTCCGATACAGTGTGGGATGTGGGGTTCATTACGTACCTGTCAGCAAATGCTACAGTGTGAGAGTGTGGAGTTCATTTTGTACCTGTCAGTCTATGCTGCAGTGTGAGAGTGCAGAGTTCATTCTGTACCTGTCAGTCTCCGATACAGTGCGAGACCGTGGAGTACATTATGTACCCGTCAGTCTATGCTACAGTGTGAGAGTGTGGTGAAAATTGTGTACTTGTCAGTCTTGCATACAGTGTGAGAGTGTAGAGTTCATTCTGTACCTATCAGTCTCCGATACAGTGTGCGAGTGTGGCTTTGATTCTGTACCTCTACAGTGTGAGAGTGCAGTGTTCATGCGGTAGGCATGCTGTATAATCCCGTCACAGTGATCGCACCTTTCTTATTCCTGAGTTCTACACACATTGATTTACTGGGTGAGTCTCCGGGATGACCTCCATCTTGTGACGTTGTGCCTGATCAGCAACGTAGCTCCCCACCCTCATTTACCTCCCTCTGCACTGTCTGAATCACATGAATCCTGGAGTGTTTCGATACCAGTCCTGCCTTTCTCTCAACCAGACCTGTGTAATGGATGAAGCACGGTGCCATGAACTAATCCAGGCGCTACGTACATCTGATTTCACTGCTCTACATCCTGCTCTGAAATAAACTCACTTCTGCCCTCCAGTGCCACCGTGCTCATTAACGTGCCCATCTTGACTTCCCTTTAGGGTTCCTCGACTTCATCTGTACTTTCCGCTCAATGTTACTTACTGAGCTGTCGCTCTGGATCCCAACACCCCCTCCACATATCACATGATAAGAATCATCAGGGTGTCTCCAGAAAGCTTCCCTGTGAGAATATTACGTTCCCTTCACTGTAACCCATCCTCCTGACACCAGTCCCACCTATCCTGGAAGAGGGACCAATGATCTGTGTTCCTGATGCCCTGTCTCCTGAACCAGATTGTTAGCTACACATTTAATTGTACCAACTTACCATATCTTACCTTGCAAGCATGTGACACCTGAAAGAATCCTGCAATCACCACCCAAGAGTTCATATTTTCCTAACTTTCTGCCCAACTCCGTACATTCTCTTCGCAAAAACTTGTCTCTCTGTTGTTAGTTCTAATAAGGAGCACAACCTCTGGCTGCTCACCGGGCCTTTTCAGAATGGCCTGTACATTCTCAGAGACATCTTTGGCCCTGGAGTGATTAGGGTAACACACCATCCTGCAATCTCACTCATTTGCACACATACTCCTGTCTGTGCCCCCGCTGGAATGTTTGCTACATGTGATTCATAGATTTCCATCCTGTGCTTTATGTGCTTTCTAATAACCCGTTTGTAATGAACATTGTTTGAAAATTCATTCACTGTATTCTTCTTTGATTCAGTTCAGGCAATTCACTTATGCATTCGCAAACAAAGGAGATTCCACACGTATTGAAACCACGCAATTTGTTAAAACACGTCGGATTTTAAATTTTAGAACTAAAAAATAACTAATGTCTAAAGTAGTCGCTGTATATAATTAAAAATAATGCTTATCTTCCTCTAAAGAAGCCAATCGCAGTGATAGAGCGGAACCACAAATCCGGCAATGAATGTCACACCGTTGTTTTCCATCTCACTCTCCCTCTCCCTCTCCCCCCCCTCTCTCCCTCTCCCTCTCTCCCCCCCCTCTCTCTCTCTCTCTCCCTCCCCCCTTCTCTCTCTCTCTCTCTCATTCTATTTCCTCTGCCTCTCCCACACACCCATTCCCTCGCGCTCACTCTCGCCACATCTTCCTCGCGCCCTGTCCCTCGCGCGCTCTCCCGCGCGCCCTCTCCCTCACGTGCTCTCCTTCGCGCCCTCTCCCTCACGTGCTCTCCTTCGCGCCCTCTCCCCCGCGTGCTCTCCTTCGCGCCCTCTCCCCCGCGCGCTCTCCCTCACGTGCTCTCCCTCGCGCACTCTCCCTCGCGCGCTCTCCCGCGCGCCCTTTCCTCGCGATGTCTCATTCTCTCTCGCGTCCGCGCCCTCGTCCTCCTGCTCGCGCTCACTTTCTCCATCTCTCTATCTCTCACAGAGAGACAAGTGACGGTGACGGGACTTTGTCTTCAATTGTAAAACAGGAAAATAACAGGGTGAAGGAATGGAAATGTTATAATGGGAGCAGGAGTGGTTGATAGAGACGAAAATATACTCCACGATCAGGCGGTTTTGTCAGAACCGGGCAGCAGGTTCGCCCCAAGCCTCAATTTAACAGGGCGGGACGTGAGGCGCAAAAGAGATTTCTCTGGTGAGGCCAGTGATCAGCTGTAAACAGCTTTATTTCACTCTAAAGCAACACACAAGATGGAAAACAGTAAACAGTTAACAGGTCTCTGATCAGCGGACTCGTCATAAAGAAGTTGACATTCTACTCTTCTCCATCGCTGCTGCCTGGCCTGCTGAGTTCCTCCAGCTTTCTGTGTGAGGAACAGAGTAAACAGTCGACGTTTCGTGGCGAGACCCTTCATCAGGATCTGATTTTGTGCATGTTGCTTTATATTTTCAGCGAATGCAGAATCTCTCGTGTTTGTTCTGTTACTCTGTTCATCGCATTGTTTGCATTTACACACAAGTGGGGGGAGAGAATAGGGAACATAAAGGCAGCTGAATTGTAATACTTTACAGTATTTATTTGTCATGTTTTATGAATTTAAAAATCCGATTCATTGGGTATTTCACCGCATTCTTCAATTCCTCTCGGAATTTGCTCTGAGTCAGGGCGTAAATACACGTGTTGGTGCAGGAACTGAGAACCTGCAGCACGTCCGCTGTGTGTCCGGTGATATAACGGGGATCCGTGACAGAACCAAAAAAAGCCATTGAAATCCGTTTATAGACAGAAAATATCACCCGTGTTCCCCACAACAGTATGAAACTACCGGTTATGCTGAAGAGCAAAACGATGGATTTGCGTCGGTTCTCCATCTCCCGGTCCTTGTCATTCTCTCCACTCTTTTGTCCCCGGAGCCCCCTGCGGGCTCGACTGGCCGCTAGAATCCGCCTGACAGTCAGAATATTGAACAGTAAAATCAGAAAGAATGGGAGACAAGGGGTTAAAATGAGATGAAACATATCACATTCCGCCCATGAGGGAGAATTTGTGAAGCTCGGTGTATAAACACAATTCCAGGGAACACCATTAATTATTTCTCGAGGCCCAAATACAAAGCCGGAGGGGACAGTCTCCAAACAGGCCAGCACACTCACTGTCCCGACAACCACAGCCGCCGTTCTCTGGGTGCAATATCTTGTTTTCAGCTTCTCACAGCAAATCGCCACAAATCGATCGACGGTGAAAGCGACAGTCAGCCAGACTGAGGCCGCAGTGCTCGCAGAAATCAACCATTGATCGAGTCTGCACACAGGAGTGGTGAGCAGGAACGATCGGGGAAAATAAATCAGAGCAGTCCATCTCAGCAGCGGATCGGACATAACGACCAGGAGATCGGCCGCTGCCATTCCCACCAGGTAGCGAGTGACACATTTGGAGAGACCGCACTTTCCCCGGGACAGGATCACAATCGCCACCAAGTTCGCTGGAAGAGAGACGGGAACAGCAAGTTGAGAAAATACTGAGCAGAAACCAAAGCGGCAGTTTGAGGGGATCCTGTGATATTTCCACTTTATTGTTGCATTTAGCGATGGGACGATGGAGAGCGGGCGCAGAGCTGGCGGGGACAGAGGAGGAGTTTACACAGTAAAATGAAGTCAGTATGATCTGAATATGGATTCCTCGCTGATTTCCTCAATGTGAACTGACAGCGGAGAGCTAAAACTGGGTAACTAACTCCTCAGGGTCAATACTTGTTGGAACAATTTCTACCGGCGCCTTCTGCGTCTCGTCTGGTAGAAATGAATAGATCCGGACGCTGATGGCGGAATTCTTCCATTAGACAATCAACAACTTCCATAGTGACCCCTGTCAGCTACCGAACAGCCGACGGACGGAACAAAAACAGGAAACGCTAGAAACAGTCATCCAGACAAAACAAAATATTGGAAAATAGTTAAAGTATCTCTCTTTCAGAACTGTTCTCAGAGAGGCCTCTGGCACAAGTGTTAACCGGTTTCTCTTCCCATACAAGCTGTTTGGGACTCCGTGTTTCCAGCATTCCCGAATTTGTTTCCTATTCCGGAACCTCACTGACTTTACAGCAGAATATTGACTGATTCCAACAGATGGAGCGCAGCCTGACACAACCTCACAGACAGACATGACGCCTCCCACTGAATCCGGCACAGGGAAGCGGGGAGAGGAATTCAAACTCGGTGCCGCAGTCAGATGTCCGGAACCGTGTCAGATGTAGATATATTATAAAACATTTCACAGTGTTGATAACTATGAGGCGCCACGGCGGGTGTGTTAATGGACTCAGCATCGACTTCATTGTGCTGTCCATCACCTGCTTTATATTCAGTCATATCGCAGACATTTACTAAAAATCCACGACAGTTTCGTGTTACAACACGGAACTCCTCACATTTGCTAAAGTGTTACTGCAGTCGATGGTTTGATTGGTGCTCCTAAGTAGACAATCACTCACATTCAAATGCAGACAATCAATTGGCATAAGCTCCGCGGGCTGAGTAAACACAATATCTGCAAGTGAAGTGCAGCTTCGACAAGACCAAAAGCAGAGAGCCGAACATCTCATTATTAATCACAAACCGCTGGAGGAACGCTGCCTGACCCGCTCAGTCTCACAGAAAGTGGCTGATTCGTTGAATTCCTGCAGCGGTTTGTTTTTAGATCCAAATCCCAGCATCTCTAGTCCCGGTGCTTCCACTCCATTCCCGAAATGTGGAATACCGGGACAGGAATGTGAGAGTTTAAACCAGCGGTAGAATCAATCACTATCATTGGGATTAAACTTCAACATCCACTCACGGCAGCTGGCACCGCGGCTTACCGGGAATTCCAAAGGCAGAAATAAAAGGATAGTAAACGTCTTCTATCCGCCAGATGACTGGATACACCATTTCAGTGAGAATCTGTGATTTCTGTTGGTCCTGTATTCACAGCTCCGGCAGACAGCTGATGCATTCCAAGCGGCCCTGATTTATACAGAGGATCTGTCTCCAGAGACACGGTTATACACCTCACCAACTTTCTTACCTGCAGTTGCTTGAACAAACACTTTAATTCAATACCATTGACTATATTCTAACTATTGGGGAGATTGGAGACAAATAGTTCAAATTTTTTTTTGGCATTATCTCAGCAGTGTCTCTGGTGGAATTAGGCCGGTAGATTTACTTTCAAAGACTAAACTTTGTCACCAAGCAGCTACACTTACTGATTTCATCTTTTTGTTGGCTAATTATCCATCTCTAATCGGAGACCAGCGACACTGATCGATACCGACCTCTGTCCCTGTAGTTTCCCATTTTGAACTGTCCTTCAGTCCTTCAGCTTCCTCCTGGTGACACTCACTCACACACACACACACACACACACACACACACACACACACACACTCACACACTCACACACTCACACACACACACACACACACACACACACACACACACACACACACACACACACACACACACACACACACTCACACACTCTTCTTCTTCGGTTGTCTATCGAATTCTGATGACAACGTCCACTCCTTTAACGGTAAGATCTCTGAAGACTATAGGGTCCTATCCTGGACCCACAAGCTCTGTTGCAGGTGGGAGATGTATATGTGGTGGTGATGGTAGTGGTGTCAACCATGGCTGCATTTCTCCTGGTTCTCTTCTGCTGTCTTTTGGTTGTTCTTTCCATTTCCAGAATACGAACCCCGTCCCTACACAGACACACAGACACACACACACACACACACACACACACAGACACACACACACACACACACACACACACACACACACACACACACACACACACAGAAACAATTGCACAAATGTATTTCTATGCTATAGTGAGTGACCTGTCGTACATACTATTTATTATAACTTACTATAAATTGCACATTGCACCTTTAGACAGAGACATAACGTAAAGATTTTTTACTTCTCATGTGTATGAAGGATGTAAGTAATGAAGTCAATACAATTCGAAATACATAAAGACAGATTGGATCAAAGATACAATAGACAATAGACAACAGGTTCAGCCCTTCGAGCCAGCACAACCATTCATTGTGATCATGGCTGATCATCCACAATCAGTACCCTTTTCCTGCCTTTCCCCATATCCCTTCACTCCGCTATCTTTAAGAGCTCTATCTAACCCTTTTTTAGAAAGAATCCAGAGAATTGGCCTCCACTGCCTTCTGAAGCAGAGCATTCCACAGAACCACAACCTTCTGTGTGAAAAAGTTTGTCCATAACTCCGTTCTAAATTGTCTACCCCTTATTCAATAGAGAGACCGAGATCAGGATGGTAACGGAAAAATGGGGACGCTGCTAATGCACAAACACGCGAAAATCTGAAGATGTTGGCAATCCAGGGAAACACTGGGAACTCTACTGGGTTCCTCCAGCATTTTGTGTGCCACGTTGCTGATGTAACAGTCTTCCATGGGTATCTCAAATCTGTCAAAGGTCAAAAGAAATCGAGAATGAATATTTCAACCTGCAAAGGAATGAGCAGGCAGCTAAATTATACAAAAATACTGGAAATTGGCAGGTGAATCGATGCATGCCGGCTGGAAATGAACGAGAGAAATACAAGCGTGAGGTAATTGTTACGACAGCGGGGGAGAGATGGAGATGGAGGGGGGTGGAGGAGACGGTGGGGGGGGAAGAGAGTGAGAGAGAGGGGGAAGAGAAAGAGAGGGGAAGATAAAGAGAGAGATGGGGAAGAGAGGGAAAAAGAGGATGGAGAGAGAGGGGGAAGAGAGAAAGAGGAAAGAGAGACAGAGGGGAAGAGAGATAGAGGGGAAGAGAGACAGGAGAAGAGAGGGGAAGAGAGAGGAGGAGATGGGAAAAGAAAGAGGGGAGAGAGAGGAGGGAGAGGGAGGGGAAGAGAGAGGGAGGGAGACAGAGAGAGTGAGGGGGAGGGATAGGGGGAAAGAGGGAGGGGGAGAGAGATGGATGGGGAGAGAGAGAGAGGAAGAGAGAGAGGGGGAGGGCAAGAGGGAGGGGTTGGAGAGGGAGAGGGAGAGAGAGAGGGAGGGGAGAGAGAGGAAGCGTGAGAGACAGAGAGGGGGTCTGGAGAGAGAGAGAGAGGGGAGAGAGATAGAGGGAGGGGGAGAGGGAGAGAGAGAAGCCGATTAGGAAACGGACAAATAGATAGGTCAAGCAGGCACAAAGACAGCCAAAACAGATGCATAGAGTGATCAGCAGCACTGGGGCTCCACAGGGGACTGTCTTGTCTCCCTTTCTCTTCACCATTTACACCTCGGACTTCAACTACTGCACAGAGTCTTGTCATCTTCAGAAGTTTTCTGATGACTCTGCCATAGTTGGATGCATCAGCAAGGGAGATGAGGCTGAGTACAGGGCTACGCTAGGAAATTTTGTCTCATGGTGTGAGCAGAATTATCTGCAGTTTAATGTGAAAAAGAGTAAGGAGCTGGTGGTAGACCTGAGGAGAGCTAAGGTACCGGTGACCCCTGTTTCCATCCAGGGGTTCAGTGTGGACATGGTGGAGGATTACAAATACCTGGGGATACGAATTGACAATAAACTGGACTGGTCAAAGAACAGTGAGGCTGTCTACAAAAAGGGTCAGAGCTGTCTCTATTTTCTGAGGAGACTGAGATCCTTTAACATCTGCAGGACGATGCTGAGGATGTTCTACGAGTCTGTGGTGGCCAGTGCGATCATGTTTGCTGTTGTGTGCTGGCGCAGAAAGCTGAGGGTAGCAGACACCAACAGAATCAACAAACTCATTCGTAAGGCCAGTAATGTTGTGGGGATGGAACTGGACTCTCTCACGGTGGTGTCTGAAAAGAGGATGCTGTCCAAGTTGCATGCCCTCTTGGACAATGTCTCCCATCCACTACATAACGTACTGGGTGGGCACAGGAGTACATTCAGCCAGAGACTCATTCCACCGAGATGCAACACAGAGCGTCATAGGAAGTCATTCCTGCCTGTGGCCATCAAACTTTACAACTCCTCCCCTGGAGGGTCAGACACCCTGAGCCAATAGGCTGGTCCTGGACTTACTTCATAGTTTACTGGCATAATTTACATATTACTATTTAACTATTTATGGTTTTATTACTATTTATTATTTATGGTGCAACTGTAAAGAAAATCAATTTCTCCCGGAATCAATAAAGTATGACTATGTCTATGACTAGATTGCAGGATTGTGCTGTTTCTCCCGTATCCCCCAGTCTCTTGTACAGTGCGAGTGTGTGGTGTTCATTATATACCTGTCAGTCTATGACACAGTCTAAGAGTGTGGGGTTCACTCTGTACCTCTCAGGCTATGATGCAGTCTTATACTCACAGGACCGAAATAAATGCAGAAGGTTGTAAATCTTGTCAGCTCTATCTTGGGTACTAGCCTACAAAGTACCCAGGACATCTTTAGGGAGCGGTGTCTCAGAAAGGCAACGTCCATTATTAAGGACTCCCAGCACCCAAGGCATGCCCCTTTCTCACTGTTACCAT